>NC_135422.1:25818509-25953509 GCF_051991245.1 Festucalex cinctus
TGACAGTGCTACAATTTTCATAACAGACAGCAGTCACTGCATCAGTCAAACTTTAGTCCACCTGGTAACATTCTCCCCTGCTACCAGTCAACGTCCTCGTTGACACGGTCATTCCCCATCCTGTCAGGTTCGTGGTATAGCGGACCACCCCAGCTAAAATCTGGAAAATACATCAGGACTAAACGACATAGCATTGCATGCTGAAGCAGGTAGGTTGAACGGATTATTGTGTCTCCCAGCTGTTTTCCTCTGACTTCTCCGTGGAACAGGGTCCATCCACACTCACAGTCTCTCCCCTTCCCGGTGTCGGAGCAGGCACAAATCTTGGTGTTTCCTCGAGAAAGCTGACATCTGATGTGGCATGGAGGTTTGCAAGTGTGTCATCCTCCAGCCCTTCACTTCTATCCTTCTCCAGTGCGAACTCCTCTTCCTCCTCAGAACCACTCTCTGATACACCATCACCGCGTTGCTGGGTCGCTTCCTCATCAGCAGCTGGCTCTCGGAATTCTTCCATCAACACAAACTCAATATCGTCCGCTTCACTTGCAGACTCCGGGACAGGGACAGGATCACTGACAGGCGCTTGACGACATTTTTTCTGTTCTGGTACTGGTCCCATAATTGGCCGGAGGTTGGACCTATGTACCCTCTTTGTCAGCCCTCCATCGTGAGGTTCCACTGTGTAGGTGGTTCCCTGAACATCCCCAACCTTGTACACGGTCGATGCCCATGCATCCTGGATCTTATTTCTTCCTAGAGGCCTGAAACGTAGGTACACTAGCTCACCCACATCAACAGGTGGACAGTACACTTTCTCCTGTTGCCGGGCTACTCTCTCTGCTGCTTTGTGCTCTGTTATCTTCCTTGCCCTGGCATGTGCATCTCTGAGTCTGTCCTGGTGTACAGCAAGCCAGTCAGGTTTGTCATCAGTGACTTGTTCTTGGCCTAGCAGTGCATCTACTGGAAGGTGAGGGTGGACGCCAAACAGCAAATAATAGGGGGAATGTCCTGTCGTTGAGTGTGGGGTCACATTATATGCATATACAAGCTCCGACAGGTGTTCAGGCCAACGTCGTTTCTTCTCAGGGGGAAGTGTGCGTAAAAGGTCATGTAAGGTTCTGTTGAATCGTTCACACTGCGGATTGCCTTGTGCGGGTGGTGGGGCGTAGTTCGAGTTTTTTTTACTCCGTACATTTTGCACAGCTCAGCTACCACGGCACTCTCAAAATTCCGGCCCTGGTCTGAATGCAGGCGCTCTGGCACCCCATACTTGAGGAACCATTCTCTTAGAATGACTTTTGCAGTGGTATCCGCCTTCTGGTCTCGGACAGCAAAAGCCTGGGTGAACTTGGTGAATACATCGGTTATCACCAACACACTTTCACGACCATCTGTAGCACGTTCAAGTGTCGTGAAATCCACAGCAACAACCTCAAGTGGGCGGGTCGCCAAGAAGGGAGTTTGAGGGGCCCGAATATTTGGTTGTGGCATTTTCGTCAGAACACACCTTTGACACGTTTTCACCCACTGCTCAACATCTTCATGCATGCCTCCCCAGAAACATTTTTGCCGCAGAAGACCTAATGTTCGCTCAATGCCCTGATGTCCCATGTCGTTGGGAACACTTTTCAACACTTTGTCCTTCAGACAGGCAGGTAGCAACAACTGGTAGCATTCTCCTAGATGAACATCATCGATCACCCTGTACAAAAGTCCATCTCTTTCCTTAAGACGTGCCCATTGCTTCAACAAAGTGCGCACTGGTTTGGAAAGGCCCATTCTTTCTCTATAGGCTGGTTTCCTCTGTCTGCTCCAAAAGCTTCGCAACACTTTGATGGTTGGATCAGCATCTTGAAAGTCTTTGAGTACTCCCTTAGAATACCCAGGCAACGTGGGAGTGTTAGCTCGAGCATCGTTCATTGTCTCACTTGTCTCAGATGCCTGCAACTGCCAGATCCTGCATTGTTCAACTCCGGCCGCAACTAAATTGGGTTCTAAAGCAGTCCCGGTCCTCAGTGAGCTGCATATTGCAACACAGCCGTCATACTCTGCATCTTCACTGGTTGGTTCTGGCTCACCAGCCTCCGGACGACGTGAAAGAGCATCAGCAACCGTATTACATCTGCCGGGACGGTACTTCACCTCAAAATCGAAAACTGACAGCTGGGCCATCCACCGCTGTTGAATTGGTCCCAATTCAGCAGTGTGAAGGTGACAGAGGGGGTTATTATCTGTAATGACAGTGAACTTGGAACCTAGGAGATAACTCCTAAACTTTTCAGTGACTGCCCATTTTAGTGCTAGGAGCTCGAGCTTCATGCTGCTATAATTTTGATCATTCTTCTCAGCCCCCCTAAGTCTGCGGCTTGCATAGGCTATCACCTTCTTGTGGCCCCTTTGCTACTGATATAGAACCGCAGCCAACCCTAAATTACTGGCATCTGTCTCGAGGATGAAAGGTGAAGTGAAGTCTGCATAACCTAGGGTGGGCGCGCTGGTGAGTCTGTCTTTCAAAACCTCAAACGCCTGCTTACACTGAGGTGTCCATGCTGACCTGAGTAACTGGTTGGCCTTGGCCTGGCTATTTTCTTGCATGCAAGTACTAACAGCATCATGAAGGGGTCCTGCAATCTTGGAAAAGCCTTCGACAAATCTCCGGTAGTAGCTACAAAAACCCAAGAAAGACCTGAGCTCCTTTACAGTACTGGGGACAGGCCACTTCTTCACGGCACTTATTTTGTCGGGATCTGTGCTTATGCCTTGGGCGGAGACTTGGTGCCGCAAAAATTTCACCTCAGTTTGGAGGAAGTGGCATTTCTCAATCTTCACTTTAAGCCCAGTCTCCCTCAGTCTCTTCATTACTGTCTCTAGCCTCAGTAAGTGGTCGGGAAATGTTGGTGAAAAGACCAGCAAGTCATCCAAATAGATCAATACAATCTGAAACACTAGGTCACTCATTGTAGCCTGCATAAGGCGCTGAAAAGTGGCGGGCGCATTACACAATCCGAAGGGCATTCTTAAGTACTCATATAGACCGAATGGTGTGGTGAATGCAGTTTTGTGTTTATCTTTCTCATGTACTGCCACCTGGTGGTACCCACTTACAAGGTCAATTGTGGAAAAGAACTGTGCGCCACTCAGAGCATCCAGGCTTTCATCAATGCGAGGAAGTGGAAATGCATCCCGCCTGGTTTTCGAGTTGAGTCTCCTGTAGTCAACACAGAGCCTCAAACTGCCATCTGACTTTTTCTGACTAAGACGATTGGTGAGGCATAGGAACTTGAACTCTCCTGGATCACGCCTTTCCTCAACAGCATTGATATGTGCTCTCGGACTTCCTGATACTGATTAGGTGGTATGCGACGGTAGGCTTGGTGGACCGGGATCTCATCCACAACAGGGATTTCATGCTTAACTCGATCAGTAAATCCCAGGTCCTCATCATGCACAGCAAAAACATCTGCCTACTTTTCCAGGAGCACCCGTAACTCTGCCTGCTGTGCTGGCGTGCCACCTAGGTGCAGTTGATCCAGTAAGCCTTGCACGTCACTGTTTGACTTTTGAACATCTTTTGGACTGACTGTTACTTCTTCATGGTCGGCAGAAATGCGCTGAAATTTCACTTCATAGGGATCACCTTCAATGCACTGACACTGACTGAGAAGACCTAGCCTGGTTTTAGGAGTCAACCAGATGTCCTCTGGAGAAAGGTTGATTACTTGGACAGGAAACACAGGACTGTAGGAGGAGATCACAGTGGGCATGGCCAGCAATCCTCTTGGCAGCGGGGTATTTCCAGGCTCAAACAACGTGCTGGCATTGTTGTTGGACAACCTGTTAAGGCCCCTTGCGTAGACTGTTGTGACAGACAAAGATGGCACACGTACTTTGCTTCTGCCTGATACACGAGCCGTGGATACCTTCTCCACCAACTCAGCCTCTTGCACTCGTTGGAAGGCCTCCCTCCAGGCAAAATCCAATTCGCCCCCCACGGCATTGTCAAACTGTGCTAGCGCCAACTGTCTACATCGCTTGGTAATGTTCATTCCAATAATTCCTGGAAGAGACTGGTCTGTTTCAGCAGAGTTGTCTTGAATTATTAGGAACCCACACTCAGGAATCGTTATTCCCAGAGCCTCCATATCCAACTCCACATAGCCTAGATAGGGGAGAGGCAACTTTTTTGCTGCCGTTAGTCTGAGCCACTTAGTAGTACAGTGCATATCTTCATCTCCTCCATGAAGATGATTTCTGAAAAAAAGTTTCTGTCAGGGTGCTTACATTGCTTCCCGAGTCAAGAATGCATCGCAAGGGAACTCCGCCTATCTGGACATCTACTTCAGGGCACTCGCCTACAGCCCGCTCCAGGAAACGTTCTTTGGTCAAAACATTCTCAGAGCCTTCAGACTTGCCCCTCACTGCCCGGCTCACAGCAATGGAGGGTTCCCGTTTCCCTGGACTGGTGGGCTGGGCACAGCAGGAAATTGGTACGGCGGTTTGTGCGGCACCGGGCACTATCTAGCCATATGTCCAACCCCTTCACACCGCAGACAGATTGGTTGACCATCGCTCGTATACTTGGGTTGAACTTTAGGTCGACCACCCCTAATTCCCCCCGCCGAACTGGTATCAGTCATGGTAAGCCCCCAAACTGCATTAGTCAACTCACTAATAGCCCTTCCCTGCTGCGTAATTATTTTAACGACTTCCTTCAGTGTTACCGACAAGTCAGTCTGTACATTACTGGTCAGGTCATTCGTCTCTGGAGTCATCTTTATGGTCACCCACTAGGTTTCTGTTCCTTGCCACACTAGTGCTGCGCTGTTGGTCTTCAAGGGCCCACATTATTGCCTCATCTCTTACATCAAATAGGCTACTGTCTGGTCTCTCCCTAATGAACCTGCGCAGCTCCCGCCTAAGGGTGGAGTCTCGCACTCCCTCAATGAATTGATCTCTTAGAGCTAGCTGAGCATCGGCTACCGCATCAGGGGACTGCTGGAGAGCGGAATTTAGCAGCTGTGAGAGTGCATGTGAAAAATTGCGCAAATCCTCTCCATCTAACTGTCTACGAGCATAGAAAGCATGCAGGAGTTGTGGTGTAGTGCATTTTTCTCTGAAAGCTCCCCGCAAATATGAAAATATCTCGCTGGGCTGCCTAGGTTGCCCCCGTGTGCAAATTTTGACCTCCTCTAATGCTGAATCCTTTAACAGGGAAAGAATAAAGTCTATTTGGTCTTCCCCCTGTAGGCCCCTTGTTCTTATGGCTCGCTCAACTTCCTCAATAAACTCATCAACAGTGTTAACATCTTTCCCATTTTCGCCACAAAAAGGTGCAATGTGTTTTTCCTTTGGAATATAGACAACGGACCTTGTTTGAACATTACCCAAATTGGCAAGACTTGACATTACTGCATCATGTCTTCGACTGAGTTCCCTAATTTGTGACTGTAATTCAGCAACATGGTTACCTCCATCTCCAGAATGTAAAGAACTCGTGTCATCATGGCTGGTTCCTGCCAAGGCAGGAGCTGCTTGCCTGTCCTCCTCTGACATGGTGTCTGTTCTAATATTTTCCACGTAGCGATCGGATACAGTCACAGTCAAGAGATGTCTTCTTCCCGCAGCCTTGAAGACTTCCTTGCTCCCAGCGCCCGCCGACGATGCAAACACGTCTCACGTCTAGCAGCACCAACCAGATTTTGCCCACCAAGGCGTCACTCTGTCTCGAACGCTGCTATCAGGACTGGGCCACTTCCCGCCACTACTGTTGTCTATTATACCCTACCTCACTATCCACGAAAATCTCAGAATTTAATAGGGAATCCCACTTCTGACACCAAAATTGTGTGGCCAGGCGTGTGTAAGGACTGGACCAAGCACAAAATATTTTTTTTTACGTGGGCTTTATTCCTGACGGAACATAAAAATGTACAGCATTAATAAAAGAAAAACTGAGATATCTGATGACTAGGATTAATCTCAAATACTAGCTGTGTTTTTATAAACGAAAAAAGGCCTCACAATCTGACAGACAACAACAGTATTATAGGAAAATAGTCAGTAATAGACAACAGTAGTGACTTGCTGGAAAAGAAAACAAAAACACAAATGAATATTTTCTAAGCCACCGTTTTCGAAGCCACAGTCCAATATTTTTGGAAGAACAAATACACTTACTTAATGTGTTTTCAGCATGGCATGTGTGAGTGAGACACACGTGGAACACACACGTTAATTCTCCCCTCTAAACAGCATACAACAAAACAGTGTGCTTTTACATTCACAGTTCACATAACATCACATTTTCATCATTTTGAGCAGTTCAACACCACTTACGCTGCACCGCTATTCATATGACCGTCGGCACTGCAGTGATCAATCTCCCCGAAACATGAGTTTTCACTGTACAACTATCATCCAAATAGTACAGCATTAATCAAAATAAATCGCTTCTTCTGCTTATTCGTACCCCATTTTAATCGATTACCTTGAAATCTGCCGGATTACAACGGTGTCTCCAGGTAATTTTGTTAGGAATCTGCAGTATAAACGTAGCTCAAAGACCATCTATGTTCGCGGGCATTTCGTTCTCCCTCCCTTCCTGATTCCAGTCCAGCTCACGCTACACGTTCTCGCGTGACTTTGCACAGGGCTCCTCTTAAAGTGACAGTGCTACAATTTTCATAACAGACAGCAGTCACTGCATCAGTCAAACTTTAGTCCACCTGGTAACATATATATATATTGTAAGGGAAATCGGTCCAATTAATTATTAAATCAATAATTGTTAATTATTAAATTGATAATCAATTGGCTCATTAATTGAAGGAGACTCAAACTTAATATTTAATTTAGTTGAGCTTGCCTGCGGAGCACCACATCTCTTTTTGATAATTTTATCAGGATAACAGATGAGAACCTCGTTGAATCAGTCATTAAAATGAAGGTTGTGCCCTTACTACAATTTTGTGAGTTCTTTGTTCAGCTTAGAGGTCACTATAAATTGATGAAACACACACACAGTAAACCAGGGGTTGAGTTTTGTGCACGTTTATTCTCTAACCTAGGTGGGATAATCTACTTAGAATTTAAAGAAGCAAAACTAACTACTATGATAGGAAATGAAACGAGAACTAAAATAATAAAAATAATCAAAGGAGAAGAAAAGAAGAAAAGAGAAACGGTCTTAACCAAGGTGATGGATTTCTTAAATCAACCCAACATGGGACCCACAATCAACCTAGTTTGCACCAATTTGTAATCTGGCGAAGGCCTGCAGTTGCACTTACAGATGGGGTTGGTCTGAGAAGCAGGACCCTGGATGGAGACTTGCCAAGCCCGTTTGAAGATAGAATGGAGAAGGTTCAGTTCAGGAGAGGGAGAGACAGGTCGTCCGGCTGGCCAACTGAGCGTCACGGGGTCAACCTGCTGGCTGGTAAGAGGCCCTCTTGGTTGAGGCCTCGGTGCTTGGGAAAAGCACCATCCGTTGAGCCTTTGCAGGGACTAAAAGCAGCGTGTTTCGCTGCGCCTGTCGCTACACGCGATGGGTTTTGTGCGTTGCCGTGTGCTGGAAGTTAAGCTAGCTGGGCTAGCCCTTTGTCTGGCAACCACGCCGATGGAGACCCGGAAAGAGAAGCAGCGAAAAGAGCGGAGCCAAAGAGCAGCGAAAAGAGAGAGGTAGCAGCAAGCAGGGAGCGTGCTTTTAAATTGGGAGGGCGGCGGCCTCCACACCAGGGGTCCGGTGAGACCAAAGTGGAAAGTTACCAGCTTAGAGAAGGTTTTGGTAGAGACTAATCAGATTGAATCTGGATCCCATGTTTGTTGAGATTCTAAGGTCAGAATTCAATCAATGCAACACGTACAATTGAATACCTCAAATGAAATGTTACCTAGCTTACACTGTTAAAACGTGCATACACATGAAAGTTTAGTGGAGAATCTGCCACTGCAATGGAACATTTTCATGACATTTCATGGAGTCAACATTTCACAAATGGCAAACATAACATTTCATAATTCATTGTTCTGTTGCAAAATAAGAAAGTCAAGTTTCTAAGAAGGCTTTTACTGTCCTGATTTGTGTGTGTGTGCGCGTGCGCGTGTCAATCAGAGCATTTGTGGCTGTTTGTGGGGGATGTTCTTGTGCTCCCCACCCCCCACAGTGGCATGTTCAGGCCACAGGAGCTCAATTCCTTTGGAACTGAGGTTGCAAAAAGTTACAACCGGCCGATAATCGTTACAATATATATATATATATATATATATATATATATATATATATATATATATATATATATATATATATATATATATATATATATATTCGTGCTCTCAAACGATTACATTTTTTAATCTGATTAATCACACTTTTTAATTTTGATTAATCACGATTAATCAGCTAAATTACTTGAATATTCGCGTAATATAAAATAAATACAAAATACCATAATATTTTGACATTAACGCATTTTATTATCTGAATGTCATTTGCAAACATTGATTAAATGCATGTACCCAATTGCATGCACGCGTGTATTGCTCAAAACGTAACAGCATCGTATCAATTGGGTGCATTTCAGAAATTAAATTGCAAAGAACGTGCTGAATACTGACGTAAATTTAGTTAGAGCATTCTAACTAAATTCAGCATTCTAAATTGCAATTCAGCAATTATTAATTAATTAAAGGCAAATTACTTTTGTTTTAGCTAAAGTCCCGTCGGTGTTGTTTAAAGCGAAATTTACCACCGAGCACACCAACTGGAGTCACCCCGCTCATTTTGGAACAACAAGCGTAGGAAATGCCGTGCATTGACCTAATCACTGACCTGCGCAGCCTTCAATGTAACCATCCGCGGTTACGTTCAAGGCTCAAGTGTGGTAAAAAAAAATCTGCGTTAATACGTGATTAATGCAACATTTTTCTGAGATTAATTAATCTATTAACGCTTTAACTTTGACACCCCTAATTTATATATACATACATACATATATATATATATATATATATATATATATATATATATATATATATATATATATATATATATATATATATATTGTAGCGATAATTGGGTCGTCTTTTAGACGAATTAATAATCTGGACGTTACGGAGGTAAATTGTATTTACCTCGATAACCTCTAGGGGCACCACGTTGGCTTTGCTTTGGGTTAACAGGAGCAAACAACGACCAAAATCCTTTCTTCATCAGTCATTTATAATCTAAAGTCGCCACACTCGATATTCAGTGGTTCGTTGTACTAACAAAAGAATAATAATCCACTCTGAAACACAGATGACTTGGGCAGAATAGAGTTAATAAAACATGCATTTATTCACGATTGCTACACTACAGAATCAAAACACTGCCTAACTAACTATCCTACCGTCAGGAGAAAAGAAATCAAATAAAGTTAATCAAAATAGGGAAAGAATACGAACGAATAAGGAAACAGGAAAAATAGAAATTTAACTTGCCAGGTCTGTGATATGTTTCAAATGTAAGTTGCACACAGCGGTATGCCGAATTGGAGGAAATCAAATGTGCACTTACGAGTTGGATACTGCGTAGAACGAGCAGAAACGGGAGGTCTTTGGAAAAGGGGGAAAAATAGTCAATGTTCGTTCAAAAAGGCAAGAAAAATCAAAAAGGGGCTATTCCACAGGGGAGCAAGGGAGCCGCTCGGGGGCTGACGTAGTTGCGCGGCTCGTCCCTTCATTGGTCGGCGAGATGTTTCCCCGGCGAGTTTGGTTCTGCCGGACAGCTGTCCGACTCCAGGTGTTGGAGCTCGGTTCGCGGCGTGCCTGCGTATGGGGAAGACCCGCAGTTGGAGGTGCGCTTGCACAGCGGCGGGGCGCCACCGAATAGCAGGTGAGATGCGGTGCGGCTTAGGTGCACAACCTTGAGTCCGGCGGTATGTTGCAAGTGTCCCCCGGGGCCGCGGAGCTCGCTGCTGGCGGACAGTCACCGATGGTGGAAAAAAAAAAAGGAAAACAAAGAAAAAGGGAGTGAAAGAGTCTCTTTGGGGTCAGCGTTGCAGTTTGCACCTGCTTTGGCGTGGCGTGGAGCGAGCGTCGGCTCTCGTGGCAATGGTAAAACTGTATACAATGTACCTCTTGTCAAAATTTGATGGATGACCAATCAGGACCAATCAGAAGCCGTTATTTTGAATTAAGCCCCGCCCCCTTCCCGCCCCCCATCCAATCAGAACCGTTATTTTGAATTAAGCCCCGCCCACTTCCGCCTTCTCAACCAATCAGAAGTCGTTATTTTGAATTAATCCCGCCCCCCTAACCAATCAGAAGCCGGGGACACCACCTGTCAAAATTTGACAGGTGCCCCACCCCCTCAGCCAATCAGAAGCCGTTATTTTGAATTAAGCCCCGCCCCCTTACTGCCCCCCTAACCAATCAGAAGCCGAGGACACCACCTGTCAAAATTTTATAGATGTCCCCTCCCCTCCCCCCCCCCCCCCCCCACACACACACACACACACACCACAGCCCACCGCCTCCCTCCCCTTGTACATGTGTTTCCGGTAGATAATGTCGTGACCCCATCACCCCTCCCCTCACCCCCCCTGAAGTCGTGGCGCTCACCCGAGTCGTGCAGGAAGCGCGCCCCCCCACCTTCCTGATACTTATCACTCGAATTAATCCCCACCCCCTTCCCACACCCCTAACCAATCAGAAGCCGGGACACCACCTGTCAAAATTTGACAGATGTCCCCGCACCCCTCCCCTCACCCCCCTCCTGTACCCCCCGCCCACCGCCTCCCTCCCCTTGTACATGTGTTTCCGGTAGATAATGTCGTGACCCCATCACCCCTCCCCTCACCCTCTGAAGTCGTGGCTCTCAACCGAGTCGAGCAGGAAGCGCGCCCCGCCTTGCTGATACTCATCACTCGAGTCGTGATACAGGCCCCCCGTACCCCTCCCCTTACCCCTCTGAAGTCGTGGTTCTCAACCGAGTCGAGCAGGAAGCGACCCCCGCCTTGCTGACACCTCTCACACGAGTCGTGTCACAGGTCCCCCCGCACCCCTCCCCATGTAAAATAGTGTGAGGCTCTATTATTCGAGTGAAAGTGTTGTGAATAATAAAAAAAAATGTAAACCATTTGCTTCATGTTTTTTAAAATAAATAAAAGAAACTTACCGGTGTTTCCGGGTGTGAAGTTGCATATCCTTTGACGGGTTTTTCTTTTTTTTAAAAAATAAAGGACATTGTAGCGGGGTTGGTTTCTAACTGAAGGAGGTGAGGGGAATACAAACGAAAAAATAAAACGATATAGGTTCGTTATTTTTAAAAAGACTAAAAAGAGATTTCTGAACCGCCTGCACGTTCGTCGCTTGAAGACGTCTGACATTGTAAAAAAGCTAAATGGGGGGTGGCGGAGAGGAGTGACTCCCTCTCCCATGGTGAACGGCGTCATCTTTTGGACTGACAGACGTGGAAGGTAGGTATTAGAATGTGATAAGTTTGTCTGTATTTTTAATTTTAAATAGAGTGAGGTGTGAAATTAATCGGTTGATGTTTTGTGCGATGTATTTGATAGCAATGCAATAAAGAAATTTTGGCAGGATGAACACAATAAAGTTAGTCTAATTTTGTCTACAAAAGTAAATTAGGGTATTAAAATGTTGATAATGATTGTAAAACCTAAAAATTTTATTCAAAGGTATTCAATTTGTAAATTATACATTTTGGATGGAACAATTCAAGGCATTAGAGTAGCCTTTAAATATTAAGTGGGGTTAATTTTAAATTTTTGGGGACTGCAGATCGAAACTAGCATCGTACTAAATCTGCCGCAGCCATCTTTTTAATGTTACTGAACACTGTCCTTATAATAAACTAAACTCAACTCATTTACGTTTCGGTCACAAATGACACGTTTTATTTTTACATGGTATCTATTACAAGACGACGGATGCTAGAATTTGTACATTTTGTATATACGTGATGTTTACAGGTATGCTTAGACGTGTATGTTTTTATTATTTTATGTTTATGATGTGTATAAGAGTACGCTGTTTCGGGAGGGACGGGAAAATTTGTTTACCTTTTTTTTTGTGTTTAAAAAAGATAATAATTGTACTAGTTTAAAAAATACTGATTTCTGGAGAGATTCTGTAATCACAAACTCAGGCAGGAACTGCATGTGGACATTATTGGTCAGACGTCTGACAGCGTGTGTGTTTTTTTTTGTTTTTTCCCCTTAGTAAAACAGACTGTTATATCTGATGCTTTAGTCTGAAGTATACTTTGTATTATCACACAAGCGATTCTATACCTTCTTTTTAAAACTAAGAGAATTGAAAGTATGAAACTTTGAGTTTCTTGATACGTTAAAAGATTTATACTCTATTTAACCCTTAATCTTTAATCTTAAAGCTGTTCTTTGCAACAATTTAACCAAAGACATCTTCTTCTTATTAGAAGATTAACACCTTAGTCTCTTACAAAGGGTATTCCTGTAAGCCCTTGGCTAATAGTTTTTTAGAAAGGATCCACGGTTTGAATTTATGACGCCATAGATGCATTATGTATATGAGGAAGGGTGTGTACAGTTTTATTTTAGGGCTGTAGCAATTCAAAATGGAATTTTCCACATTTACCAGATTTAAAGACACACTTATATGTTATCCTAAATGTTACAAGCGATTCTATACCTTCTTTTTTAAAACTAAGAGAATTGAAAGTATGAAACTTTGAGTTTCTTGATACGTTAAAAGAGTTATACTCTACTTAACCCTTAATCTTAAAGCTGTTCTTTGCAACAATTTAACCAAAAACATCTTCTTATTAGTAGATTAACACCTTAGTCTCTTACAAAGGGTATTCCTGTAAGCCCTTGGCTAATAGTTTTTTAGAAAGGATCCACGGTTTGAATTTATGACGCCATAGATGCATTTGTACATGAAGAAGGGTGTGTACACTTTTATTTTAGGGCTGTAGCAATTCAAAATGGAATTTTCCACATTTACCAGATTTAAAGACACACTTATATGTTATCCTAAATGTGATTCACTGTGCAAAATAATAATACTAATGACACTAAATCACGAAAATACCAATAATTCCTACAAAACAAAAGAGGAACCTCACGGCGAGGCGTTGCTCATGTTCTAGTTGTAAACCTGCTTTGGGCATATACATTTTCTACAAATGTACCACTGAGAATATTTACGAGCTTGTAAATAAAATACTAAAGGGGCACCAACATGAAAAATTAAATTTTTGGAGCTTTTAGCTGTGTTAAAATACTCTTACCTCACCAAATACATGACCGAATTGGAGTTTTCCTCCATTCTCCCCTCTCTGAGAAATTCTGCTCTACAAAACACCAGCCCCACCCAACCTGAGAAAACAAGCTGTTGGCGGTCTTTGACATCATAAGGTTACCCTCTCTCACGTTTTTGTTGTACGTGTGGCTATGTATTTTATGTTTTTGAGCTGTTGTATATAAGATTGCGTTGTACATAAGAATTTTACCCTCTCTTACGTTTTTGATGCGTTACAAAACTAATAAATGTACTGATTAAAAAAAAAAAAAAAAGGATTAGGCTTAGAGAAGGTGTTGGTGGCACTCTCATGAGCAGAGTGCGCAAGTTGTTTTAGCTCCTCTGCAGATGCGTACTTGTATAAACGGTTATTTTTCTGTTTCTAGTTTTGTTACCGCAAGTGCTATAATTTGTGTCTGTACGATTTTTATCGGATGTCTCTATGTATTTTTGTTGTTGTTTAAGTTTATGAGGTTTGTATATACGAATGCGCTGTGTGAAAATGGGTTTTACCCTCTATCGTTTTTGTAATATTTAAAAAAAAAAACAACTAATAAATATACTGTTTTTTTTGTTTTTCTTAAACTGATTTATGAAAAGGACTTGTAATCGCAAACTTTTTTTTTTTTAAAGCAGTAACTGATTTAGGAGGAGGAGGGGCAATGTATTGTGGGGATCATACTTTTTGAAATCTTTAAGCTGTTGTTTGTAAGAGTCTTCTATCTTGATGTTAGCCTTTTTATCTGAATATGTATGAATGAAATATCTTCTAATTATTAGCTCGGATTCTTTCAATGGATACCCCTGTAACCCTTAGGTTAGTAGTTTTTTAGAAAGTATTCGGGTATGAAATATGTTTTTATTATGTTAGGGATATGGTGCGTACGTGAAGAAGGGTGATGTAGTTTTATTTTTGCTTTGTTTTGTTTCCGTTTTAGTTTTTTAGGTGGGTGAAGGCATCGTTTTAAGGTGCCAGGTGTATTTTGTGCAAATAATATAGGGATACTTACTTTTTATTTTTGTGTGTACTTGTATAAACGGTTATTTTTCTGTTTCTAGTTTTATTACCGCTAGTGCTACGTTTTATAATTTGTGTCTATATGATTTTTATCGGATGTCTCTATGTATTTTTGTTGTTGTTTAAGTTTATGAGGTTTTGTATATACGAATGCGCTGTGTGAAAAAGGGTTTTACCCTCTAACGTTCTTGTAATATTAAAAAAAAACTAATAAATATACTGTTTTGAAATCTTTAAGCTGTTGTTTGTAAGAGTCTTCTGTTTTGATGTTAGCCTTTTTATTTGATTATGTATGAATGAAATATCTTCTAATTATTACCATGGCTTCTTTCAACGGATACCCCTGTAAGGCTTAGGATTGTAGTTTTTTAGAAAGTATTCGGGTATGAAATATGTTTTTATTATGTTAGGGACATGGTGCGTACGTGAAGAAGGGTGATGTAGTTTTATTTTTGTTTTGTTTCCGTTTTAGTTTTTTAGGGGGATGCAGGCATCGTTTTATGGTGCCAGGTGTATTTTGTGCAAATAATATATGGATACTTACTTTTTATTTTTGGTTCTGTTTTGTTACCGATAGTGCCTTGTTTCGTGAAACCTTTATGGTGTTTTTTTTGTTTTTTTTTTAACTTCCCCCTCGAGGACAAATAAAACGTCTTTAGACTTATCGCTAGCGAAGATGTAGCACGTTTAACACTCTAAATAGTTTTATCGCTGTACGACGTATTCGAACTAAGAGATCCCAAGTCTTTGTGAGTTTTTTTTTTTCTTTTAAATACTTAGAAATACCCATTGTTAAATTAGCCTATAAAATATTATTGAATATGATAGTCTGTAAGATTAGCTATGCTAAATCACCCCTGTGGTTAAAACACAAAACTACGAGATTTAATCAGAGCGTAGCAATCTACCGCGAGGATCTTTTTTAATCTTAAAACCGCTCTTTGCAGCAATTTACCTAAACATATAGTAAACAAACGTGTATCTTGTCTGACTATGGGACATTTAACTTTTGATTGAACGATTTATTTTTTTCCTTACGAATCGCGCTTACTTTCCGATGGTACGCGTAGGTAAATAATTTTTTATACGCATATTTACACATCGGGACTCTTTAATTTACCTACTACGCGTGCGTTTTGTTTTTTTGTTTTTTTGTTTTTTGTTTTTTTTTGTTTTTTTTTGTTTTTTTTAGGAATTTAGGAGAACACGCAAAGTCTACCCAACAAGGCCGGAGGCAGGACTCGATCTCACAACCCTCTATGCTAAGAAGCCAGCTAACGTACCGCCCTGATTGTGAAATAACAGCTACTATATTACTTGATTTAATTGAATAATATTATTTAAGACGTCTACCCGTCTAACGCTTTAAAAACAGCGATATAATTCAGATAAAAATATTATTCGTACTATATTGTTTTTTTTACAATAGTTTCTGAGTTCTCACAATAGATGATCGATGACACTATTTTATAGTTTTATGTTTTTCTTACCGGTATGATTAACTTGTATTACATTTATGACGTTTCGCTATCATCTTAAAACACATCTTTGGATCGTTTTAAGGTGGCCGGTGTATTTTGTACAAATAATATATGGATACTTATTGATTTCTGATCAATTTTTACTCGTATATTTACCTACTTTTGCTTTTAGGCGTATGTTAGTTACTTGTATATGAGTGCGTATTCTAACTTTCCCATTCACTTCCTGGTTCCATTCCATCACCCCTGCGAGCCCCGGACTCGTCTACTTAATATCACTAAAGTCTGTTCAAAAATCATTGGATACCCTGTCAGAGCCTTATCTTCCTTTTGTGACCGAATCCTGCTCGATCCCTCTCAAAGCCAGCAGGTTGACCCCGTGACGCTCAGTTGGCCAGCCGGACGACCTGTCTCTCCCTCTCCTGAACTGAACCTTCTCCATTCTATCTTCAAACGGGCTTGGCAAGTCTCCATCCAGGGTCCTGCTTCTCAGACCAACCCCATCTGTAAGTGCAACTGCAGGCCTTCGCCAGATTACAAATTGGTGCAAACTAGGTTGATTGTGGGTCCCATGTTGGGTTGATTTAAGAAATCCATCACCTTGGTTAAGACCGTTTCTCTTTTCTTCTTTTCTTCTCCTTTGATTATTTTTATTATTTTAGTTCTCGTTTCATTTCCTATCATAGTAGTTAGTTTTGCTTCTTTAAATTCTAAGTAGATTATCCCACCTAGGTTAGAGAATAAACGTGCACAAAACTCAACCCCTGGTTTACTGTGTGTGTGTTTCATCAATTTATAGTGACCTCTAAGCTGAACAAAGAACTCACAAAATTGTAGTAAGGGCACAACCTTCATTTTAATGACTGATTCAACGAGGTTCTCATCTGTTATCCTGATAAAATTATCAAAAAGAGATGTGGTGCTCCGCAGGCAAGCTCAACTTAATTTAAATATTAAGTTTGAGTCTCCTTCAATTAATGAGCCAATTGATTATCAATTTAATCATTAACAATTATTGATTTAATAATTAATTGGACCGATTTCCCTTACATAATATATATATGTAAAGGACGGCAAATGTCAAAAACTGATTTATGGCACCCCCCATAAAACTTTATGGCACCCCCCATAAAACTTTATGCCCCCCCCCCCATAAAACCATTCATAACCTAGCCCTTTGAAGTATGCCCCGCCCCCATCCGCTTTCTTAACCAATCAGAAGCCGTTATTGTGAAATAAGCCCTACCCACTTTCCACCTTCTTAACCAATCAGAGGCCAAGGGCAGCTCCTGTCAAAATTGATTGATGACATTCTGCACCCCCCTCCCCACCCCCCCTCATCGTCTTAACCAATCAGAGGTCGGAAGCCACCCCCCCTCATCGTCCTAGCCAATCAGAGGCCGAGGGCAGCTCCTGTCAAAATTGATTGATGACCTTCTGCATCCCACAACAACAAGCACATGTTTTCCGGATCCCCCCACCCTTCTGCACCCCTTCAACAAATATGTGATTCCGGTCACCCCCCTAACACCCCCCCATCAATTGTATACGTACTTCCTTTGACCCCCCACCAACAGCTTTGTTGTCTGAGAGGAAACTCTCTCAACAGTTCTACCAGCTGATAACCATAAATCGTTTTCGTCCTGATAAAAAACTTTTTTTTTCATCTTACAGGAAGAATCCTACCAGCTTTTGAAGTAGCAAGGGGGGAAACGCGCCCCTGTATTCAAATACTGATAATGCTCCCCACTTTGAAGTATAAAGTGTATCAAACGTGGGAAACGGCGACCCCCCTCAATACCACGGCCAAACTTCACACCCGGGAACCCCCTCTATCGGGCATGTGCGTGCGTGAATGTAAAATAGGACGTGGCTCTCTTATTCGAGTTAAAGTGTTTTGAATATTAAAAAATGTAATCTATTTGTTTTATGTTTTTTAAATAAATAAAAGAAACTTACCGGTGTTTCAGAATACGAAGTTACGTCTCCTTCGATGGGTTTTTTCTTTTTTTTTTTTTAAATAAAATAAAAAAATAAAAGGGGCGTCTGTCTCTAACCGATGGAGTTGGAAATACAGGCGAAAAAATAGATTATTCGTGCGTAAAGGGCGGTTATTTAACCCATTTCAGAACAACAAGCCCTATTCCTCGACTGACATTGTAAAAAAGCTGAAACCGATGGAGAGGTCTGAGTGTCACCCCCCGCGGTGAACAGCACCATCTAAAGGTCAAAGGATGTTACAGCCTATTATTAAGAGAGGGAGGGAGGTATTAGAATGTGATAAGTTTGTCTGTATTTTTAATTTTAAATAGAGTGAGGCATGAAATTAATCGGTTGATGTTTTGTGCGTTGTATTTGATAGCAATGTAATAAAGACATTTTGGTAGGATGAACACAATAAAGTTAGTCTACAAAAGTAAATTAGGGTATTAAAATGTTGATAATGAATGTAAAACCTAAAAATTTGATTCAAAGGTATTCAATTTGTAAATTATACATTTTGGATGACGGAACAATGTATGGCATTAGAGTAGCGAAAATTTGTTTACCTTTTTTTTTTGTATGTGTGTTTAAAAAAGATAATTGTACTAGTTTTAAAAAATACTGATTTCTGGAGAGAATATGTAATCACAAACTCAGGTAGGAACTGCATGTAGACATTATTGGTCAGACGTCTGCTTCTTTTTAAAACTAAGAGAATTGAAAGTATGAAACTTTGAGTTTCTTGATACGTTAATAGATTTATACTCTACTTAACCCTTAATCTTTAATCTTAAAGCCGATCTTTGCAACAATTTAACCAAAATCAGCTTCTTATTAGTAGATTAACACCTTAGTCTCTTACAAAGGGTATTCCTGTAAGCCCTTGGCTAATAGTTTTTTTAGAAAGGATCCACGGTTTGAATTTATGACACCATAGATGTATTTGTACATGAAGAAGGGTGTGTACACTTTTATTTTAATTTTAATTAGAGTGAGGCGTGAAATTAATCGGTTGATGTTTTGTGCGTTGTATTTGATAGCAATGTAATAAAGAAATCTCGGTAGGATGAACACAATAAAGTAAGTATAATTTTGTCTACAAAAGTAAATTAGGGTATTAAAATGTTGATAATGAATGTAAAACCTAAAAATTTGATTCAAAGGTATTCAATTTGTAAATTGTACATTTTGGATGACGGAACAATGTATGGCATTAGAGTAGCGAAAATTTGTTTACCTTTTTTTTTGTGTGTGTTTAAAAAAGATAATAATTGTACTAGTTTTAAAAAATACTGATTTCTGGAGAGAATATGTAATCACAAACTCAGGCAGGAACTGCATGTAGACATTATTGGTCAGACGTCTGCTTCTTTTTAAAACTAAGAGAATTGAAAGTATGAAACTTTGAGTTTCTTGATACGTTAATAGATTTATACTCTACTTAACCCTTAATCTTTAATCTTAAAGCCGATCTTTGCAACAATTTAACCAAAATCAGCGTCTTATTAGTAGATTAACACCTTAGTCTCTTACAAAGGGTATTCCTGTAAGCCCTTGGCTAATAGTTTTTTAGAAAGGATCCACGGCTTGAATTTATGACACCATAGATGTATTTGTACATGAAGAAGGGTGTGTACACTTTTATTTTAGGGCTGTAGCAATTCAAAATTGAATTTTCCACATTTACCAGATTTAAAGACATACTTAGATGTTATCCTAAATGTTATAAGCGATTCTCGTTGCAACAATTTAACCAAAATCATCATCTTATCAGTAGATTAACACCTTTGTCTCTTACAAAGGGTATTCCTGTGACACCATAGATGTATTTGTACATGAAGAAGGGTGTGTACACTTTTATTTTAGGGCTGTAGCAATTCAAAATGGAATTTTCCACATTTACCAGATTTAAAGACATACTTAGATGTTATCCTAAATGTTATAAGCGATTCTCTTTGCAACAATTTAACCAAAATCATCTTCTTATCAGTAGATTAACACCTTTGTCTCTTATAAAGGGTATTCCTGTAAGCCCTTGGCTAATAGTTTTTTTTTAGAAAGGATCCACGGTTTGAATTTATGACGCCATAGATGCAATATGTAAATGAGGAAGGGTTTGTATTGTTTTATTTTAGGGCTGTAGCAATTCAAATTGGAATTTTCCACATTTACCAGATTTAAAGACACACTTATATGTTATCCTAAATGTGATTCACTGTGCAAAATAATAATACTAATGACACTAAATCAAGGCGAGGCGTTGCTCACGTTCTAGTTGTATACCTGCTCTGGGTATATACATTTTCTACAAATGTACCACTGAGAATATTTACGAGCTTATAAATAAAATACCAAAGGGGTACCAACATGAAAAATTAAATTTTTGGAGCTCTTAGCTGTGTTAAAATGCTCTTACCTCACCAAATACATGACCGAATTGGAGTTTTCCTCCATTCTCCCCTCTCTGAGAAATTCTGTTCTACAAAACACCAGCCCCACCCAACCTGAGAAAAAAAAAGCTGTAGGCGGTCTTTGACATCATAAGGTTACCCTCTCTCATGTTTATGGTGTACGTCTAGCTATATATTTTATGTTTTTGAGCTGTTGTATATAAGATTGTGTTGTACATAAGAATTTTACCCCCTCTTACGTTTTTGATGCGTTATAAAACTAATAAATGCGCTGATTTTTTTTAAAAAAAGGATTAGACTTAGAGAAGGTGTTGGTGGCACTCTCATGAATAAAGCGCGCAAGTTGTTTTAGCCCCTCTGCAGATGCGTGCACGTATAAAATGTTATTTTTCTGTTTCTAGTTTTGTTACCGCTAGTGCTATAATTTGTGTCTATACGATTTTTATCGGATGTCTCTATGTATTTTTGTTGTTGTTTAAGTTTATGAGGTTTGTATATACGAATGCGCTGTGTGGAAACGGGCTTTAACATCTATCGTTTTTGTAATATTTAAAAAACTAATAAATATACTGTTTTTTTGTTTTTCTTAAACTGATTTATGAAAAGGACTTGTAATCGCAAACTCTTTTTTTAAAAGCAGTAACTGATTTAGGAGGTGGAGGGGCAATGTATTATGGGGATCATACTTTTTGAAATCTTTAAACTGTTGATTGTAAGAGTCTTCTATCTTGATGTTAGCCTTTTTATCTGAATATGTATGAATGAAATATCTTCTAATTATTAGCTCGAATTCTTTCAATGGATAGCCCTGTAACCCTTAGGTTAGTAGTTTTTTAGAAAGTATCCGGGTATGAAATATGTTTTTTTTATGTTAGGAATATGGCGCGTACGTGAAGAAGGTACGTCTGGCTATGTATTTTATGTTTTTGAGCTGTTGTATATAAGATTGCGTTGTACATAAGAATTTTACCCCCTCTTACGTTTTGATGCGTTATAAAACTAATAAATGTACTGATTTTTTATTTTTATTTTATTTTATTTTTTTAAAGGATTAGGCTTAGAGAAGGTGTTGGTGGCACTCTCATGAGCTGAGTGCGCAAGTTGTTTTAGCCCCTCTGTAGATGCGTACACGTATAAAATGTTATTTTTCTGTTTCTAGTTTTGTTACCACTAGTGCTATAATTTGTGTCTATACGATTTTTATCGGATGTCTCTATGTATTTTTGTTGTTGTTTCAGTTTATGAGGTTTGTATATACGAATGAGCTGTGTGGAAATGGGTTTTATCCTCTTATCGTTTTTGTAATATTTAAAAAAACTAATAAATATACTGGGTTTTTTTTGTTTTTCTTAAACTGATTTATGAAAAGGACTTGTAATCGCAAACTTTTTTTTTAAAAGCAGTAACTGATTTAGGAGGAGGTGGAGGGGGAATGTAATGTGGGGATCATACTTTTTGAAATCTTTAAGCTGTTGTTTGTAAGAGTCTTCTGTCTTGATGTCAGCCTTTTTATTTGATGATGTATGAATGAAATATCTTCTAATTATTACCATGGCTTCTTTCAATGGATACCCCTGTAAGGCTTAGGATTGTAGTTTTTTAGAAAGTATTCGGGTATGAAATATGTTTTTATTATGTTCGGGACATGGTGCGTACGTGAAGAAGGGTGATGTAGTTTTATTTTTGTTTTGTTTCCGTTTTAGTTTTTTAGGGGGGTGCAGGCATTGTTTTAAGGTGCCAGGTGTATTTTGCGCAAATAATATATGGATACTTACTTTTTATTTTTGGTTCTGTTTTGTTACCGATAGTGCCTTGTTTCGTGAAACCTTTATGTTTTTTTTTGTTTTTTTTTGTTTTTTTTTAACTTCCCCCTCGAGGACAAATAAAACGTCTTTAGACTTATCGCTAGCGAAGATGTAGCACGTTTAACACTCTAAATAGTTTTATCGCTGCACGACGTATTCGAACTAAGAGATCCCAAGTCTTTGTGAGTTTTTTTTTTCTTTTAAATACTTAGAAATACCCATTGTTAAATTAGCCTATAAGATATCATTGAATATGATAGTCTGTAAGATTAGCTATACTAAATCACCCCCTGGGTTTAAAACACAAAACTACGAGATTTAATCAGAGCGTAACAATCTACCGCGACGATCTTTTTTAATCTTAAAACCGCTCTTTGCAGCAATTTACCTAAACATATAGTGAACAAACGTGTATCTTGTATGACTAAGAGACATTTAACTTTTGATTGAACGATTTATTTTTTTTCCTTACGAATCGCGCTTACTTTCCGATGGTACGTGTAGGTAAATAATTTTTACACGCATATTTACACATCGGGACTCTTTAATTTACCTACTACGCGTGCGTTTTGTTTTTTTGTTTTTTGTTTTTTTTTGTTTTTTTTTGTTTTTTTCAGGAATTTGGGAGAACACGCAAAGTCTACCCAACAAGGCCTGAGGCAGGACTCCATCTCACAACCCTTTATGCTAAGAAGCCAGCTAACGTACCCCCCTGATTGTGAAATAACAGCTACTATATTACTTAATTTGAATGAATAATATTATTTAAGACGTCTACCCATCTAACGCTTTAAAAATAGCGACATAATTCAGATAAAAATATTATTCGTACTATATTGTTTTTTTTTACAATAGTTTCTGAGTTCTCACAATAGGTGTTCGATGATACTATTTTATAGTTTTATGTTTTTCTTACCGGTATGATTAACTTGTATTACATTTATGACGTTTCGCTATCATCTTAAAACACATCTTTGCATCGTTTTAAGGTGGCCGGTGTATTTTGTACAAATAATATATGGATATTTATTGATTTCTGATCAATTTTTACTCGTACATTTACCTACTTTTGCTTTTAGGCGTATGTTAGTTACTTGTATATGAGTGCGTATTCTAACTTTCCCATTCACTTCTTGGTTCCATTCCATCACCCCTGCGAGACCGGACTCGTCTACTTAATATCACTAAAGTCTGTTCAAAAATCATTGGATACCCTGTCAGAGCCTTATCTTCCTTTTGTGACCGAATCCTGCTCGATCCCTCTCACTCACTTCATCGAATGTTTGAGTGGCCTCCATCATCTCAGCAGGCTGAGACGCCCCACTCTGACGAACACACCGACGAAGAAGGAGGAGGACTACATTTGTCCCCAGATCACTAAAATCTCTTGAACAGTGACCCCCCATCCCAGGCCAAATTGCAACAGACTGACTGACACGTAGCACTTTAGTGTGAAGCACGGAGCACTTTCTTTTGTTTTTTTTATTGTTATTTATTATTTTTCGTATTTGTTTTTTTTTGTTTTTTTTTTTTTTTTTTAATGTTCATTGGTTTCATGTTTTGTTTTTTTAACTTCCCCCTCGACGACAAATAAAAGCGTTTTTGAATTGAATTGAATATTTAATTACTTGTGGTATTTTATTCATTTTTAAGTTATCTGGTTTACTTGGTATAATTTTAAGCTGTATGATGTATTTTATGTTAATATATGGATACTTATGTACACATCTACTTCTTATTCATTTCAGATCCGTTTTTATTCGTATATTTACCTACTTTTGATATTAAGTTTACGATGGCTTAGACTGTTTGAATGCGCTGTATAAAATAAACTCGAGTTGAGTTAGTTAGGTACTGTTTTTTTTTGTTTTTTGTTTTTATAAAGTCAAATTATTACCTTTATGAAACTTTTTAGTTCTCCTTACGCTTTACTATGAAATGTTTCAAAATACTCGGTCCCTCCAAAACAAAGCAAAACAAAACGTGTTTACACATTTTTACGGATTTTAAAAAATTCTAGGCGTGACTTTGCCGAGTATTAAATGCCCGTTTGTATTTTTATTGAATGCGTACGTATACCGTTAAAATTTGTAATTCATATTTACCTACTCGATTCCTGTATTGACTAATTATTCGTGAGGCTAACGTTTTACAATTTAAAGTTATTCCGAGAGTTTACTCTCTAGCGACGTCTTTACACGCTTTAAACGTCGGCTTAGACCCCTTGTGTCTTTACTGATGAATATTATCGTTAAATATTTTATCCCGGATTAAAACAGGGGGGACTTATTCAAAGATGTTTTATTTTACGGTAAATGTTTTTATAATAGTCGCATATTGATTTTAATGTGCGAAGGAATCAAGGAGACTCTGACTTTCATTTTTTTTTTAAATCTGTTGTTTTAGCGCCACCAACCTTTTTTTTGGGGGGGGGTAAAAATCCACGCACCCCTCGCCACCTCCTTGCTCCACCGGAGGTATAAAACTCGATAAGAAAACAAACGACAAACATGATTTTAATCCGTACAGATATATTTTTTATTTAGTTACATGGGACGTCAACAAAAAGACATGATTCTAAAAAGGTGATACATTGTAAAGCACATCAAATAAAACATAGGGACGCACCTTGCTTTCAATAACAGTTTGGAAGTTTTTCATTTCATTTTTAGATTAAAAGACTCGTCATTGTCGTAACAATATTTAGCACAGTCAATAAACAATATCATGAGGCTCATCAAATGTCCCGCTTTAATATCATGGTTACACCAATTATTCAATACATATTCCAACGTGTTAGTCATGTTTACACGGTTCTTCAAATAACTTGGATGATAAAGATCTTACTATTTCATTCATCAAAATCATTTTCCAACAGTTTTGTTCTCAACGGATGTGTGTGAAATGGTTTTCTCTACAATTTCTATCCAATTATGCAAGCTTTCGAAAAAGATTCCCCCCACCTCACAGGTACCAATCTGCGATCAGATCTAGCTGTTCATGGCTCAGTCCTCCGTCGCAACAGTTATCGAGAACGATCTTAATTCTGTCTAACACCATACGCTCATGAACGTAGTCGTGTAGCACAAATTCTACGATGCGTTGGACTTCCTCGGTAGTCGTCTCACGATGGGTTATGGTTAAGATACGGTGAATCGTCGACAGAAAACGTCCGTTACACAGTAGTTTCATGATACCTTCAAAATTCCTAGCAAGATAATACGGTTCCCGATCATAAAATAAGCAGGGATGTCTTAATTGGCACGGTAATTTTAAATCACATCCGGAGCAATTCTCTCTGCTATATTTATGGATAGCGCTCATCAACATATAGCTAACAGTCTGCTTAATACAATTATATCTTGCATTTATTACCCAGACATCCGGCGAGTAGTTCCAAACCAATTCACCCTCTCTCTCCTTAGGCCCGGCAGAAGCCTTCGGTAGACTGGTTAGCGAGTCGTCGTCATCCACGGAGGTCTCAAGAGAGGAAACGTTACTTTCCGTACCGTCCTCAGTCGGGCGATCGTCGGGTTGAGGAGACCCGGGCGGAGGGTTGTTCTCCTCTTCCTCAGCAATAGGGTCTATCATCTGTAAATATAAACGTAGGTAACCCTCCTTTTTTATTATTATTATTATTATTGATGTTAGTAGGCTACATCGATTCGTCAAAAGTAGTTTACCGGGATGGATGCCGTAGACCCGAAGTCATTAGACAATGTTGAGGATAAGTTGCAAGCGGTCACGGGGCTGGAACTCCGGTAGGGTCCGTCGATAAAGGTTACGTTTGCCTCATCCTCTTCGACGTCCGAACGCTCAGGACTAGATGTTGTAAGATTTGGCGGCTCGCTGAAAATCTGCATACTTCTGGAGAGTCGTGGGGATGTCCAGATCGTTCTAACTCGATCCCCCGGAGGTGGTGGCACTGCTAAATCTCCTCAAAGATTATTAAACGTTCGCAATGTTAGGTTTTTTTTTTCTCGAAGGGGGAGTGTTAGATGATGGCCGAACGGTCTTTATTAGCACGAGACCCCCACAGGGGGTGTGGATTTTTACCAAAAAAAAAAAAAAAAAGGTTGGTGGCGCTAAAACAACAGATTTTTTTTAAAATGAAAGTCAGAGAGTCTCCTTGATTCCTTCGCACATTAAAATCAATATGCGACTATTATAAAAAACATTTACCGTAAAATAAAACATCTTTGAATAAGTCCCCCCTGTTTTAATCCGGGATAAAACATTTAACGATAATATTCATCAGTAAAGACACAAGGGGTCTAAGCCGACGTTTAAAGCGTGTAAAGACGTCGCTAGAGAGTAAACTCTCGGAATAACATTAAATTGTAAAACGTTAGCCTCACGAATAATTAGTCAATACAGGAATCGAGTAGGTAAATATGAATTACAAATTTTAACGGTATACGTACGCATTCAATAAAAATACAAACGGGTATTTAATACTCGGAAAAGTCACGCCTAGAATTTTTTAAAATCCGTAAAAATGTGTAAAAACGTTTTGTTTTGCTTTGTTTTGGAGGGACCGAGTATTTTGAAACATTTCATAGTAAAGCGTAAGGAGAATTAAAAAGTTTCATAAAGGTAATAATTTGACTTTATAAAAACAAACAAAAAAACAAAAAAACAAAAAACAGTACCTAACTAACTCAACTCGAGTTTATTTTATACAGCGCATTCAAACAGTCTAAGCCATCGTAAACTTAATATCAAAAGTAGGTAAATATACGAATAAAAACGGATCTGAAATGAATAAGACGTAGATGTGTACATAAGTATCCATATATTAACATAAAATACATCACACCGCTTAAAATGATACCAAGTAAACCAGATAACTTAAAAATGAATAAAATACCACAAGTAATTAAATATTCAATTCAATTCAAAAACGCTTTTATTTGTCGTCGAGGGGGAAGTTAAAAAAACAAAACATGAAACCAATGAACATTAAAAAAATAAAATAAAAAAATAAAAAATAAAAAAATACGAAAAATAATAAATAACAATAAAAAAAACAAAAGAAAGTGCTCCGTGCTTCACACTAAAGTGCTCCGTGTCAGTCAGTCTGTCGCAATTTGGCCCAGGGATGGGGGGTCGCTGTTCAAGAGATTTTAGTGATCTGGGGACAAATGTAGTCCTCCTCCTCCTTCTCCGCCGCTGTCTTCGTCAGAGTGGGGCGTCTCAGCCTGCTGAGATGATGGAGGCCACTCAAACATTCGATGAAGTGAGTGAGAGGGATCGACCAGGATTCGGTCACAAAAGGAAGATAAGGCTCTGACAGGGTATCCAATGATTTTTTAACAGACTTTAGTGATATTAAGTAGACGAGTCCGGTCTCGCAGGGGTGATGGAATGGAACCAAGAAGTGAATGGGAAAGTTAGAATACGCACTCATATACAAGTAACTAACATACTTCTAAAAGCAAAAGTAGGTAAATGTACGAGTAAAAATTGATCAGAAATCAATAAGTATCCATATATTATTTGTACAAAATACACTGGCCACCTTAAAACGATGCAAAAATGTGTTTTAAGATGATAGCGAAACGTCATAAATGTAATACAAGTTAATCATACCGGTAAGAAAAACATAAAACTATAAAATAGTATCATCGAACACCTATTGTGAGAACTCAGAAACTATTGTAAAAAAAAAAAACCAATATAGTACGAATAATATTTTTATCTGAATTATGTCGCTATTTTTAAAGCGTTAGATGGGTAGACGTCTTAAATAATATTATTCATTCAAATTAAGTAATATAGTAGCTGTTATTTCACAATCAAGGCGGTACGTTAGCTGGCTTCTTAGCATAAAGGGTTGTGAGATCGAGTCCTGCCTCAGGCCTTGTTGGGTAGACTTTGCATGTTCTCCCAAATTCCTGAAAAAACAAAAAAACAAAAACAAAAACAAAAAACAAAAAACAAAAAACAAAAAACAAAAAACAAAAAAACAAAACCCACGCGTAGTAGGTAAATTAAAGAGTCCCGATGTGTAAATATGCGTGTAAAAATTGTTTACCTACGCGTACCATCGGAAAGTAAGCGCGATTCGTAAGGAAAAAAAATAAATCGTTCAATCAAAAGTTAAATGTCCCTTAGTCATACAAGATACACGTTTGTTCACTATATATTTAGGTAAATTGCTGCAAAGAGCGGTTTTAAGATTAAAAAAGATCGTCGCGGTAGATTGTTACGCTCTGATTAAATCTCGTAGTTTTGTGTTTTAAACCCAGGGGTGATTTAGTATAGCTAATCTTACAGACTATCATATTCAATAATATCTTATAGGCTAATTTAACAATGGGTATTTCTAAGTATTTAAAAAAAAAAAACCTCACAAAGACTTGGGATCTCTTAGTTCGAATACGTCGTGCAGCGATAAAACTATTTAGAGTGTTAAACGTGCTACATCTTCGCTAACGATAAGTCTAAAGACGTTTTATTTATCCTCGAAGGGTAAGTTAAAAAAACAAGAAACAAAACAAAACATAAGGGTGTCACGAAACAAAGCACTATCGGTAACAAAAATAAAAAGTAAGTATCCATATATTATTTGCACAAAATACACCTGGCACCTTAAAACGATGCCTGCATCCCCCTAAAAAAAAAAAAAAGCTAAAACGGAAACAAAACAAAAATAAAACTACATCACCCTTCTTCACGTACGCACCATGTCCCGAACATAACATATTTCATACCCGAATACTTTCTAAAAAACTACAATCCTAAGCCTTACAAGGGTATCCAATGAAAGAAGCCATGGTAATAATTAGAAGATATTTCATTCATACATCATCAAATAAAAAGGCTGACATCAAGACAGAAGACTCTTACAAACAACAGCTTAAAGATTTCAAAAAGTATGATCCCCACATTACATTGCCCCTCCACCTCCTCCTAAATCAGTTACTGCTTTTAAAAAAAAAGTTTGCGATTACAAGTCCGTTTCATAAATCAGTTTAAGAAAAACAAAAAAAAACTAGAGCTGCGAGCAGCTATAAAGGGCCCTCGCAACCTGGGCCACGTTGGGGTATTTGCACGTCGGGGTACTGGCATGTTGGGGTACTGTCAAATAGGAAACCATCTAAATTGTAAACGTTTTTGCCATGCTTTGTGTTTTTAAAGTTTCATGGAAAGGCCAAAAACGATGCACAATTAACAAAATAAAATCAAAATGGATTGGCACATGGCTATATAGAATACTTTTTGAATATATTCGGCATGCCTGCCAATATTCACACATCTAGCTGAATCATATAATCGGAAAGACTTCATAAAAATGTCTAGAGGGCGCTATTGAAGTATTTATTGCAAATTTAATAAGAAATCTCTAAAATATTCATGCTTATGACAAGCCTGATGTGTGTGTAAAGTTTCATGAGTTTTTGCACATGTTTAGATCAAAAAAAAAAAAGCAGCATTTTACTTGGCAAACAATCCATCGCCATGAAACGGCGTGCGACAAAATAAATAACTTTCGATCACTTTGTATCTTAAACATCTTAAGATGAAGCACACCAAGTTTGAAGACAGTCGGATAAATTTTGTAGGAGGAGTTCGTTAAAATATGACCCCTAAAAAAGGCCACAAAAAATGGCTACAAATCCCAACGTAAATCAAAATGGCGGACTTCCTGTTTGGTTTAGCAGATGGTTCCAAGAGACTTTTTTGTACATCGTGGGCTCTTATGTATGCCTCTAAATTATCATAGCGCTAGGTGAAACGTACAACCGGGAATGCTTCGTTAAAGAGGAGTTTTTTACCACAAAATGTGATGACCGGCCCCTACGGGACTTCCTGTTGGGTTTAGCACATGGCACCAAGAGACTTTTTTGTACATCGTGGGCTGTTAAATTTGTCTCCAAATTTTCGTAGCTCTCGCTGCTTCGTACAACTGGGAATGCTTCATTAAGAGGGAATTTTTTTCCTTTGCAAACTGTGCATGCCACGGCAACAGCGTGCGACGAAATAAAAAGCTTTCAATAACTTTTCATCTTCAACATCTTAAGATGAATCACACCAAGTTTGGAGATGATCGGATAAACTCCGTAGGAGGAGTTCGTTAAAATAAGACCCCTATGAAATGGCCCAAAAAATGGCAACACGTTCCAAAGTAAATCAAAATGGCGGACTTCCTGTTCGGTTTAGCATATGGTTCAAAAAGAGTTTTTTGTACCTTGAGGGCTGTTACATATGTCTTCAAATGTTGGTAACTCTAGGTGAAATGTACAGCCGGGAATGCTTCATTAAATAAGAATTTTGAAACACAAAATTTGATGCCTCGCCTCTGGCGGACTTCCTGTTAGGTTTAGCATATGGCACCAACAGGCTTTTTTGTAGATCATAGTCTGTTACATATGTGTACCAATTTTCGTGGCTCTCAATTAAACGTACCACCGGCAATGCTTTGTTAAGTAAGAATTTTGAAACTGTAAATTTGATGCCCCGCCACCGTCATATAGTATGTCAAAAACTTTAGATTTTTTACCATGATGTTGTCCCAGGTGTTGAGATGGTACAGCCCAAGTTTGAAGTCAATCGGGTTAACCGTGTTGGAGAAGCGGGCAAAAGTATGACCCCTGTAAATGTGCAAAACTGGGCCAAAATTGGACATTCAGATGATCATACCTCACTTTCTGTCTATTTTAGGGTACACACATCAAAGAGGTTTTTGTTCATCTGGATGTGCTACGGGTGCCACACAATTTTCGTCGCCATAGGACAATCGTAGCGGGACAGGGATCCGTTAAACCTATGTAGGTGGCGCTACAGAGCCATTTTTCTGTTATCATGTATGGCGACTTTTAAATATCAAATTTTTCGCCAGGCCCGATCTGCGTGTAAAGTTTGGTGAGTTTTCGTACATGTTTAGTGACTCAAAAATGTGGTTGTTTGCGGAAAAGAATAACAACAAAGAAAAAGAATAATAACTAGAGCTGCGAGCAGCTATAAAGGGCCCTCGCAACCTGGGCCACGTTGGGGTACTTGCACGTCGGGGTACTGGCATGTTGGGGTACTGTTTCATAGGAAACCGTCTAAATTGTAAATGTTTTTGCCATGCTTTGTGCTTGCAAAGTTTCATGGAAAGGCCAAAAATGATGCACAATTAACAAAATAAAATCACAATGGTTTGGCACATGGCTATAGAATAATTTTTGTAGGTATTAGACTGATAGGTGTGCCTCCAAATATTCACACATCTAGCTGAATCATATAATCGGAAATACTTCATAAAAATGTCTAGAGGGCGCTATTGAGCCATTTATTACAAATTGCACAACAAATCTCTAAAATATTCATGTTCTTGAGAGGTCTGATCTGTGTGCAAAGTTTTGAGTTTTCGCTCATGTTTAGACTTTCAAAAAAAAAAGTATTTTTCTTTGCAAACAATGCATCGCTAGAGCAAAGGCGTGACAAACAATTTCAATAACTTTTCATCTTAAATATCTTCAGATGAAACACGCCAAAGAATGAAGACGATCTGATAAGTTTTGTAGAAAATATGAGGCCTATAAAAGGCCCCAAAAAATGGCTACAAATAGCAAAGTAAATCAAAATGGCAGACTTCCTGTTTGGTTTAGCATATGGCTTTAGAAACTTTTTTGTCAGTCTTAGGCTGATAGGTATCCCAATTTTTACAAATCTAGCTGAATCATACATTTCCAAAAGCTTCATAAAAATATCTATAAGGCGCTATTGAGCCATTTATTGCAAATTGCATAAGAAATCTTTAAAATATTCATGTTTATGACAAGTCTGATGTTTGTGTAAAGTTCCATGAGTTTTCGCTCATTTAGACAAAAAAAAAAAAAAAGCAGCATTTTACTTGGCAAATAATGCATCGCTATGGCAACGGCTTGCGACAAAATAAAAAAAACTTTCGATAACTTTGCATCTTAAACATCTTAAGATGAAACACACCAAGTTGGAAGACAGTCGGATAAATTTCGTAGGAGTTCGTTAAAATGTGACCCCTAAAAAAGGCCTAAATCAAAATGCCGGACTTCTTGTTTGGTTTAGCACATGGTTCCAAGAGACTTTTTTTGTACATCGTGGGCTCTTATGTATGCCTGCAAATTATCATAGCGCTAGGTGAAACGTACAACCGGGAATGCTTCGTTAAAGAGGAGTTTTTTTTAGCTCAAAATGTGATGCGTTTAGCACATGGCACCAAGAGACATTTTTGTACATCCTGGGCTGTTACATATGTCTACAATTTTTCGTCGCTCTAGCTGCTTCGTACAACTGGGAATGCTTCATTAAGAAGGATTTTTTTCCTTTGCAAAAAGTGCATGCCACGACAACAGCGTGTGACGAAATAAAAAACTTTCAATAACTTTTCATTTTCAACATCTTAAGATGAATCACACCAAGTTTGAAGATGATCGGATAAACTCTGTAGGAGGAGTTTGTTAAAATATGACCCCTATGAAATGGCCAAAAAAAATGGCAACACATTCCAAAGTAAATCAAAATGGCGGACGTCCTGTTAGGTTTAGCATATGGTTCAAAAAGAGTTTTTTGTACCTCGAGGGCTGTTGTATACCTCTACAAATTTTGGTAACTCTAGGTGAAACGTACAGCCGGGTATGCTTTGTTAAAGAGGAGTTTTTTTTAGCTCAAAATGTGATGCCCGGCCCCTGGGGGACTTCCTGTTGGGTTTAGCACAGGGCACCAAGAGACTTTTTTGTACATCTTGGGCTGTTACATATGTCTACAAATTTTCGTAGCTCTAGCTGCTTCGTACAACTGGCAATGCTTCTTTAAGGATATTTTTTTTCCTTTGCAAACAGTGCATGCCATGACAACAGCGTGCGACGAAATACAAAGCTTTCAATAACTTTTCATCTTCAACATCTTAAGATGAATCACACCAAGTTTGAAGATGATCGGATAAACACTGTAGGAGGAGTTCGTTAAAATAAGACCCCAATGAAATGGCCAAAAAAATGGCAACACGTTCCAAAATAAATCAAAATGGTGGACTTCCTGTGAGGTTTAGCATATGGTTCAAAAAGAGTTTTTTGTAGGTCATAGCCTGTTACATATGTGTACCAATTTTCATAGCTCCAGATTAAACGTACAACCGGCAATGCTTCGTGAAGTAAGAATTTTTAAACTCTAAATTTGATGCGTCGCCGCCATCATATAGTATATCAAAAACTTTAGATTTTTTACAATGATGTTGTCCCAGGTGTTGAGATGGTCCATCCCAAGTTTGAAGTCAATCGGGTTAACCGTGTAGGAGAAGCGGGCAAAAGTATGACCCCTGTAAATGTGCAAAACTGGGCCAAAATTGGACATTCAGATGATCATACCTCACTTTCTGTCTATTTTAGGGTACACACATCAAAGAGGTTTTTGTTCATCTGGATGTGCTACGGGTGCCACACAATTTTCGTCGCCATAGGACAATCGTAGCGGGACAGGGATCCGTTTAACCTATGTAGGTGGCGCTATGGAGCCATTTTTCTGTTATCATGTATGGCGACTTTAAAATATCAAATTTTTCGCCAGGCCTGATGTGCGTGTAAAGTTTGGTGAGTTTTCGTTCACGTTTAGCGTCTCAAAAATGCGATTGTTTGCGGAGAATAATAATAATAATAATAACTAGAGCTGCGAGCAGCTATAAAGGGCCCTCGCAACCCGTGCCACGTTGGGGTATTTGCACGTCGGGGTACTGGCACGTTAGGGTACTGTTTCATAAGAAACCGTCTAAATTGTAAATGTTTTGCCATGCTTTTTGTGTTTGTTCACATTGCTATGGAATGCTTTGTCGAGGTATTCGGCTGATAGGTATGCCTCCCAATATTCACACATCTAGCTGAATCATATAAAAAAAAAAATTCTTTGCAAACAATGCATCGCTACAGCAAAGGCGTGCCACGTTGGGGTACTTGCACGTCGGGGTACTGGCACGTTGGGGTACTGTCAAATAGGACAAGGACCATCTAAAATGTTTTTGACAAGCCTTGTGTGTGCAAAGTTTAATCAAAACGCAAAATATGGTGCGCAATTCCCAAAATAAATTCAAAATGGCGGACTTCCTTTTAGGTTTAGCATACGGCTACAGAATACTTTTTGTAGGTCTTAAGCTAATAGGTATGCCTCCCAGTTTTCACAAATCTAGGTCAAGTCATCTTTAGTTGTGTATCGCTTGAATCATACAATTGGAAATGCTCCATAAAAATGCATAGAGGGCGCTATTGAGCACAACGTTGGGTTACTTGCACGTCAGGGTACTGGCACGTTGGGGTACTGTTACATGGAACAAGGACCATTTAAAATGTTAGTTTTTTCCATGCCTTGTCTGTGCAAAGTTTAATGAAGAAGGCCAAAAATTATGTATAATTCCCAAAATAAAATCAAAATAGCGGACTTCCTCTTTGGTTTGGCAAATGGCTACATAATACTTTTTTGTAGGTCTAGCATAATCATACAATCGGAAATGCTTCATAAAAATGTCTAGAGGGCGCTATTTATTGCAAATTGCACAATAAATCTCTGAAAATTCATGTTCATGACAAGTCTGATGTGTTTGCAAAGTTTCATGAGTTTTCATGTGTATAAAAAAAAAAAAAAGCAGCACTTGACAACTGTTACATGGAACAAGGACCATTTAAAATGTTAGTTTTTTCCATGCCTTGTCTGTGCAAAGTTGAATGAAAAAGGCCAAAAATGATGTATAATTCCCAAAATAAAATCAAAATAGCGGACTTCCTCTTTGGTTTGGCAAATGGCTACATAATACTTTTTTGTAGGTCTAGCATAATCATACAATCGGAAATGCTTCATAAAAAGGTCTAGAGGGCGCTATTTATTGCAAATTGCACAATAAATCTCTGAAAATTCATGTTCATGACAAGTCTGATGTGTTTGCAAAGTTCCATGAGTTTTCATGTGTATAAAAAAAAAAAAGCAGCACTTGACAAACAATGCATTGCTATGGCAACAGCGTGTTACAAAATAAAAAACTTTCGATTACTTTGCATCTTAAACATCTTAAGATGAAACACACCAAGTTTGAAGACAGTCGGATAAATTTTGTAGGAGGGGTTCGTTAAAATATGACCCCTGAAAGTTTTTCCTTGCCCGGTTGGAGGGTTAGATCAGGGGATGTCGCAACTTGTTTGTGGTTAAGTGCTACAGAAGTAAATGTGTCTTAACAACCTCATGATTGAATGTGTTTTCAATTCTCTAGGATGTGATTGGATTGTATCAATTAAATGTTCTTATAACTGATTCAGTGAGTAGTAAAAATAGTGTGTCAAGTATAATGACATGAAATATAAGGAATACAAAAAACAAAACAAGAACCCTCTAAATTACACATTTTGTTCCAGGCTTTATGTGCGTGCATAGTTTGAGTATACACCTAGGTTTAGGCCAGGAGTGTTCAAACCTTTTGCAAAGAGGGCCGGGTATGGTAAGGTGAAAATGTGTGGGGCCTAATCAACCATTTAGTTTAGCCTGACATCATTTTTTTACATGCATATGTAAATATATATATGTGGACAAATGTGTACATATGTCTACAAATTTTTGTAGCTCGAGCTGCTTCGTCCAACTGGGAACGCTGCATTAAGAAGGATTTTTTTTTTTCCTTTGCCAACAGTGCATGCCACGACAACAGTGTGCGACGAAATAAAAAGCTTTCAATAACTTTTCATCGTCAACATCTTAAGATGAATCACACCAAGTTTGAAGATGATCGGATAAACTCTGTAGGAGGAGTTCGTTAAAATAAGACCCCTATGAAATGGCCAAAAAAATGGCAACATGTTCCAAAGTAAATCAAAATGGCAGACTTCCTGTTAGGTTTAGCATATGGTTCAAAAAGAGTTTTTTGTACCTCGAGGGCTGTTACATATGTCTTCAAATTTTGGTCACTCTAGGTGAAACGTACAGCCGGAAATGCTTCATTAAGTAAAAATTTTGAAATGCAAAATTTGATGCCCTGCCTCTGGCGGACTTCCTGTTAGGTTTAGCATATGGCACCAACAGGCTTTTTTGTAGATCATAGTCTGTTACATATGTGTACCAATTTTCGTAGCTCTAGATTAAACGTATAACCGGCAATACTTCAGATGAAACATGCCAAAGAATGAAGACAATCTGATAAGTTTTGTAGAAAATATGAGGCCTATAAAAAGCCCTCCAAAAATGGCTACAAATAGCAAAGTAAATCAAAATGCCGGACTTCCTGTTTGGCTTAGCATATGGTTCTAAAAGACTTTTTTGTACATCGTGGGCTCTTATGTATGCCTCCAAATTATCATAGCGCTAGGTGAAAGGTACAACCGGGAAGGCTTCGTTAAAGAGGAGTTTTTTAGCTCAAAAAGTGATGCCCGGCCCTTGCGGGACTTCCTGTTGGGTTTAGCACAAAGCAGCAAGAGACTTTTTTGTACATCGTGGGCTGTTACATATGTCTACAAATTTTCGTAGCTCTAGCTGCTTCGTACAACTGAGAATTCTTCATTAAGAAGAATTTTTTGCCTTTGCAAACAAGTGCATGCCACGACAACAGCGTGCAGCGAAATAAAAAGCTTTCAATAACTTTTCATCTTCAACATCTTAAGATGAATCACACCAAGTTTGAAGATGATCGGATAAACTCTGTAAGAGGAGTTCATTAAAATAGGACCCCTATGAAATGGCCCAAAAAATGGGAACACGTTCCAAAGTAAATCAAAATGGTGGACTTTCTGTTAGGTTTAGCATATGGTTCAAAAATAGTTTTTTGTACCTTGAGGGCTGTTACATATGTCTTTAAATTTTGGTAACTCTAGGTGAAACGTACAGCCGGGAATGCTTCATTAAGTAAGAATTTTGAAACTCAAAATTTGATGCCCCGCCTCTGGCGGACTTCCTGTTGGGTTTAGCATATGGCACCAACAGACTTTTTTGTAGGTCATAGTCTGTTACATATGTGTACCAATTTTCGTAGCTCTAGGTTAAACATACAACCGGCAATACTACGTTTAGTAAGAGTTTTGAAACTCTAAATTTGATGCCCCACCGCCGTCATATAGTATGTCGAAAACTTTAGATTTTTTACCATGGTGTTGTCCCAGGTCTTGAGATGGTACATCCCAAGTTTGAAGTCAATTGGATTAACCGTGTAGGAGAAGCAGGCAAAAGTATGACCCCTGTAAATGTGCAAAAATTGGCCAAAATTGGACATTTAAATACTCATATCTCACTTCCTGTCTATTTTAGGGTACACACATCAAAGAGGTTTTTGTTCATCTGGATGTGCTACAGGTGCCACACAATTTTCATAGCCGTCGGACAATCGTAGCGGGCCAGGGATCTGTTTAACCTATGTAGGTGGCGCTATGGAGCCATTTTTCTGTTATCACCTATGGCGACTTTAAAATATCAAATTTTTCGCCAGGCCTGACGTGTGTGTAAAGTTTGGTGAGTTTTCGTTCACGTTTAGTGTCTCAAAAATGTGATTGTTTGCGGAAAAGAATAATAACAAATAAAAAGAAGAAGAATAATAAGAATTCCTTGAAAAACAATAGGGACCTCGCAGCGGTCGCTGCTCGGGCCCTAATAATAATAATAATAATAATAACTAGAGCTGCGAGCAGCTATAAAGGGCCCTCGCAACCCGGGCCACGTTGGGGTACTTGCACGTCGGGGTACTGGCACGTTGGGGTACTGTCAAATAGGACAAGACCATCTAAAATGTTTTTGACAAGCCTTGTGTGTGCAAAGTATAATCAAAACGCAAAATATGGTGTGCAATTCCCAAAATAAATTCAAAATGGTGGACTTCCTTTTAGGTTTAGCATACGGCTACAGAATACCTTTTGTAGGTCTTAAGCTAATAGGTATGCCTCCCAGTTTTCATAAATCTTGGTCAAGTCATCTTTAGTTGTGTATCGCTTGAATCATACAATTGGAAATGCTCCATAAAAATGCATAGAGGGCGCTATTGAGCACAACGTTGGGTTACTTGCACGTCAGGGTACTGGCACGTCGGGGTACTGTAACATGGAACAAGGACCATTTAAAATGTTATTTTTTTCCATGGCTTGTCTGTGCAAAGTTTAATGAGAAAGGCCAAAAATGATGTATAATTCCCAAAATAAAATCAAAATAGCGGACTTCTTCTTTGGTTTGGCAAATGGCTACATAATACTTTTTTGTAGGTCTAGCATAATCATACAATCGGAAAGGCTTCATAAAAATGTCTAGAGGGCGCTATTTATTGCAAATTGCACAATAAATCTCTGAAAATTCATGTTCATGACGAGTCTGATGTGTTTGCAAAGTTTCATGAGTTTTCATGTGTATAAAAAAAAAAAGCAGCACTTGACAAACAATGCATTGCTATGGCAACAGCGTGTTACAAAATAAAAAACTTTCGATTACTTTGCATCTTAAACATCTTAAGATGAAACACACCAAGTTTGAAGACAGTCGGATAAATTTTGTAGGAGGGGTTCGTTAAAATATGACCCCTGAAAAAGGCCACAAAAAATGGCAACAAATCCCATCATAAATCAAAATGGCAGACTTCCTGTTTGGTTTAGCACATGGTTCCAAGAGACTTTTTTGTACATCGTGGGCTCTTATGTATGCCTGCAAATTATCATAGCGCTAGGTGAAACGTACAACCGGGAATGCTTCGTTAAAGAGGAATTTTTTAGCTCAAAATGTGATGCCCGGCCCCTGGGGGACTTCCTGTTGCGTTTAGCACATGGCACCAAGAGACATTTTTGTACATCCTGGGCTGTTACATATGTCTACAATTTTTCGTCGCTCTAGCTGCTTCGTACAACTGGGAATGCTTCATTAAGAAGGATTTTTTTCCTTTGCAAAAAGTGCATGCCACGATAACAGCGTGTGACGAAATAAAAAACTTTCAATAACTTTTCATTTTCAACATCTTAAGATGAATCACACCAAGTTTGAAGATGATCGGATAAACTCTGTAGGAGCAGTTTGTTAAAATATGACTCCTATGAAATGGCCAAAAAAAAATGGCAACACATTCCAAAGTAAATCAAAATGGCGGACGTCCTGTTAGGTTTAGCATATGGTTCAAAAAGAGTTTTTTGTACCTCGAGGGCTGTTATATACCTCTACAAATTTTGGTAACTCTAGGTGAAACGTACAGCCGGGTATGCTTTGTTAAAGAGGAGGTTTTTTTAGCTCAAAATGTGATGCCCGGCCCCTGGGGGACTTCCTGTTGGGTTTAGCACAGGGCACCAAGAGACTTTTTTGTACATCTTGGGCTGTTACATATGTCTACAAATTTTCGTAGCTCTCGCTGCTTCGTACAAATGGGAATGCTTCTTTAAGGATATTTTTTTTCCTTTGCAAACAGTGCATGCCATGACAACAGCGTGCGACGAAATATAAAGGTTTCAATATCTTTTCATCTTCAACATCTTAAGATGAATCACACCAAGTTTGAAGATGATCGGATAAACACTGTAGGAGGAGTTCGTTAAAATAAGACCCCAATGAAATGGCCAAAAAAATGGCAACACGTTCCAAAATAAATCAAAATGGCGGACTTCCTGTGAGGTTTAGCATATGGTTCAAAAATAGTTTTTTGTAGGTCATAGCCTTTTACATATGTGTACAAATTTTCGTAGCTCTAGATTAAACGTACAACCGGCAATGCTTCGTGAAGTAAGAATTTTTAAACTCTAAATTTGATGCGTCGCCGCCGTCATATAGTATATCAAAAACTTTAGATTTTTTACAATGATGTTGTCCCAGGTGTTGAGATGGTCCATCCCAAGTTTGAAGTCAATCGGGTTAACCGTGTAGGAGAAGCGGGCAAAAGTATGACCCCTGTAAATGTGCAAAACTGGGCCAAAATTGGACATTCAGATGATCATACCTCACTTTCTGTCTATTTTAGGGTACACACATCAAAGAGGTTTTTGTTCATCTGGATGTGCTACGGGTGCCACACAATTTTCGTCGCCATAGGACAATCGTAGCGGGACAGGGATCCGTTTAACCTATGTAGGTGGCGCTATGGAGCCATTTTTCTGTTATCATGTATGGCGACTTTAAAATATCAAATTTTTCGCCAGGCCTGATGTGCGTGTAAAGTTTGGTGAGTTTTCGTTCACGTTTAGCGTCTCAAAAATGCGATTGTTTGCGGAGAATAATAATAATAAGAATAATAATAATAACTAGAGCTGCGAGCAGCTATAAAGGGCCCTCGCAACCTGGGTCACGTTGGGGTACTTGCACGTCGGGGTACTGGCACGTTGGGGTACTATCAAATCGGACAAGGACCATCTAAAATGTTTTTGACAAGCTTTGTGAGTGCAAAAGGCCAAAGATGGTGTGCAATTCCCAAAATAAATTCAAAATGGCGGACTTCCTTTTAGGTTTAGCATACGGCTACAGAATACTTTTTGTAGGTCTTAAGCTAATAGGTATGCCTCCCAGTTTTCACAAATCTAGGTCAAGTCATCTTTAGTTGTGTATCGCTTGAATCATACAATTGGAAATGCTCCATAAAAATGCATAGAGGGCGCTATTGAGCACAACGTTGGGTTACTTGCACGTCAGGGTACTGGCACGTTGGGGTACTGTTACATGGAACAAGGACCATTTAAAATGTTAGTTTTTTCCATGCCTTGTCTGTGCAAAGTTTAATGAAAGAGGCCAAAAATGATGTATAATTCCCAAAATAAAATCAAAATAGCGGACTTCCTCTTTGGTTTGGCAAATGGCTACATAATACTTTTTTGTAGGTATTAGGCTGATAGGGGTCTGTCCTAATTTTCACAAATCTAGCAGAATCATACAATCGGAAATACTTCATAAAAATGTCTAGAGGGCGCTATTTATTGCAAATTGCACAATAAATCTCTAAAAATTCATGTTCATGACAAGTCTGATGTGTTTGCAAAGTTTCATGAGTTTTCACACATGTATAGATAAAAAAACAAAGCAGCACTTTACTTGGCAAACAATGCATCGCTATAGCAGCAGCGTGCGACAAAATAAAAAACTTTCGATAACTTTGCATCTTAAACATCTTAAGATGAAACACACCAAGTTTGAAGACGGTCGGATGAACTTTGTACGAGGAGTTCGTTAAAATATGACCCCTGAAAAAGGCCACAAAAAATGGCAACAAATCCCATCGTAAATCAAAATGGCAGACTTCCTGTTTGGTTTAGCACATGGTTCCAAGAGACTTTTTTGTACATCGTACATGTATGCCTGCAAATTATCATCGCGCTAGGTGAAACGTACAACCGGGAATGCTTCGTTAAAGAGGAGTTTTCTAGCTCAAAATGTGATGCCCGGCCCCTGGGGGACTTCCTGTTGGGTTTAGCACATGGCACCAAGAGACCTTTTTGTACATTGTGGGCTGTTACATATGTCTACAAATTTTTGTAGCTCTAGCTACTTCGTACAACTGGGAATGCTTCATTAAGAAGGATTTTTTTCCTTTGCAAAAAGTGCATGCCACGACAACAGCGTGCGACGAAATAAAGAGCTTTCAATAACTTTTCATCCTCAACATCTTAAGATGAGTCACACCAAGTTTGAAGATGATCGGATAAATTCTGTAGGAGGAGTTCGTTAAAATAAGACCCCTACGAAATGGCCCAAAAAATGGCAACACATTCCAAAGTAAATCAAAATGGCGGACGTCCTGTTAGGTTTAGCATATGGTTCAAAAAGAGTTTTTTGTACCTCGAGGGCTGTTATATACCTCTACAAATTTTGGTAACTCTAGGTGAAACGTACAGCCGGGTATGCTTTGTTAAAGAGGAGTTTTTTAGCTCAAAATGTGATGCCCGGCCCCTGGGGGACTTCCTGTTGGGTTTAGCACAGGGCACCAAGAGACTTTTTTTGTACATCTTGGGCTGTTACATATGTCTACAAATTTTCGTAGCTCTCGCTGTTTCGTACAAATGGGAATGCTTCTTTAAGGATATTTTTTTTCCTTTGCAAACAGTGCATGCCATGACAACAGCGTGCGACGAAATACAAAGCTTTCAATAACTTTTCATCTTCAACATCTTAAGATGAATCACACCAAGTTTGAAGATGATCGGATAAACACTGTAGGAGGAGTTCGTTAAAATAAGACCCCAATGAAATGGCCAAAAAAATGGCAACACGTTCCAAAATAAATCAAAATGGCGGACTTCTTGTGAAGTTTAGCATATGGTTCAAAAAGAGTTTTTTGTAGGTCATAGCCTGTTACATATGTGTACCAATTTTCGTAGCTCTAGATTACACGTACAACCGGCAATGCTTCGTGAAGTAAGAATTTTTAAACTCTAAATTTGATGCGTCGCCGCCGTCATATAGTATATCAAAAACTTTAGATTTTTTACAATGATGTTGTCCCAGGTGTTGAGATGGTCCATCCCAAGTTTGAAGTCAATCGGGTTAACCGTGTAGGAGAAGCGGGCAAAAGTATGACCCCTGTAAATGTGCAAAACTGGGCCAAAATTGGACATTCAGATGATCATACCTCACTTTCTGTCTATTTTAGGGTACACACATCAAAGAGGTTTTTGTTCATCTGGATGTGCTACGGGTGCCACACAATTTTCGTCGCCATAGGACAATCGTAGCGGGACAGGGATCCGTTTAACCTATGTAGGTGGCGCTATGGAGCCATTTTTCTGTTATCATGTATGGCGACTTTAAAATATCAAATTTTTCGCCAGGCCTGATGTGCGTGTAAAGTTTGGTGAGTTTTCGTTCACGTTTAGCGTCTCAAAAATGCGATTGTTTGCGGAAAAGAATAATAACAAAGAAAAAGAAGAAGAAGAATAATAATAAGAATTCCTTCAGGAACAATAGGGACCTCGCAGCGGTCGCTGCTCGGGCCCTAATAATAATAATAATAAGAATTCCTACAAAAACAATAGGGCCTCGCAGCGGCACCGCCGCCGCCGCTGCTCGGGCCCTAACTAGAGCTGCGAGCAGCTATAAAGGGCCCTCGCAACCCGGGCCACGTTGGGGTACTTGCACGTCGGGGTACTGGCACGTTGGGGTTCTGTCAAATAGGACAAGGACCATCTAAAATGTTTTTGACAAGCCTTGTGTGTGCAAAGTTTAATCAAAACGCAAAATATGGTGTGCAATTCCCAAAATAAATTCAAAATGGTGGACTTCCTTTTAGGTTTAGCATACGGCTACAGAATACCTTTTGTAGGTCTTAAGCTAATAGGTATGCCTCCCAGTTTTCATAAATCTTGGTCAAGTCATCTTTAGTTGTGTATCGCTTGAATCATACAATTGGAAATACTCCATAAAAATGCATAGAGGGCGCTATTGAGCACAACGTTGGGTTACTTGCACGTCAGGGTACTGGCACGTTGGGGTACTGTTACATGGAACAAGGACCATTTAAAATGTTAGTTTTTTCCATGCCTTGTCTGTGCAAAGTTTAATGAAAAAGGCCAAAAATGATGTATAATTCCCAAAATAAAATCAAAATAGCGGACTTCCTCTTTGGTTTGGCAAATGGCTACATAATACTTTTTTGTAGGTCTAGCATAATCATTCAATCGGAAATGCTTCATAAAAATGTCTAGAGGGCGCTATTTATTGCAAATTGCACAATAAATCTCTAAAAATTCATGTTCATGACAAGTCTGATGTGTTTGCAAAGTTTCATGAGTTTTCATGTGTATAAAAAAAAAAAAAAAAGCAGCACTTGACAACTGTTACATGGAACAAGGACCATTTAAAATGTTAGTTTTTTCCATGCCTTGTCTGTGCAAAGTTTAATGAAAAAGGCCAAAAATGATGTATAATTCCCAAAATAAAATCAAAATAGCGGACTTCCTCTTTGGTTTGGCAAATGGCTACATAATACTTTTTTGTAGGTCTAGCATAATCATACAATCGGAAATGCTTCATAAAAATGTCTAGAGGGCGCTATTTATTGCATATTGCACAATAAATCTCTGAAAATTCATGTTCATGACAAGTCTGATGTGTTTGCAAAGTTTCATGAGTTTTCATGTGTATAAAAAAAAAAAAGCAGCACTTGACAAACAATGCATTGCTATGGCAACAGCGTGTTACAAAATAAAAAACTTTCGATTACTTTGCATCTTAAACATCTTAAGATGAAACACACCAAGTTTGAAGACAGTCGGATAAATTTTGTAGGAGGGGTTCATTAAAATATGGCCCCTGAAAAAGGCCACAAAAAATGGCAACAAATCCCATCATAAATCAAAATGGCAGACTTCCTGTTTGGTTTAGCACATGGTTCCAAGAGACTTTTTTGTACATCATGGGCTCTTATGTATGCCTGCAAATTATCATAGCGCTAGGTGAAACGTACAACCGGGAATGCTTCGTTAAAGAGGAGTTTTTTAGCTCAAAATGTGATGCCCGGCCCCTGGGGGACTTCCTGTTAGGTTAAGCACATGGCACCAAGAGACTTTTTTGTACATCCTGGACTGTTACATATGTCTACAATTTTTCGTCGCTCTAGCTGCTTCGTACAACTGGGAATGCTTCATTAATAAGATTTTTTTTCCTTTGCAAAAAGTGCATGCCACGACAACAGCGTGTGACGAAATAAAAAACTTTCAATAACTTTTCATTTTCAACATCTTAAGATGAATCACACCAAGTTTGAAGATGATCGGATGAACTCTGTAGGAGGAGTTTGTTAAAATATGACCCCTATGAAATGGCCAAAAAAAATGGCAACACATTCCAAAGTAAATCAAAATGGCGGACGTCCTGTTAGGTTTAGCATATGGTTCAAAAAGAGTTTTTTGTACCTCGAGGGCTGTTATATACCTCTACAAATTTTGGTAACTCTATGTGAAACGTACAGCCGGGTATGCTTTGTTAAAGAGGAGTTTTTTAGCTCAAAATGTGATGCCCGGCCCCTGGGGGACTTCCTGTTGGGTTTAGCACAGGGCACCAAGAGACTTTTTTTGTACATCTTGCGCTGTTACATATGTCTACAAATTTTCGTAGCTCTAGCTGCTTCGTACAAATGGGAATGCTTCTTTAAGGATATTTTTTTTCCTTTAAAAACAGTGCATGCCATGACAACAGTGTGCGACGAAATACAAAGCTTTCAATAACTTTTCATCTTCAACATCTTAAGATGAATCACACCAAGTTTGAAGATGATCGGATAAACACTGTAGGAGGAGTTCGTTAAAATAAGACCCCAATGAAATGGCCAAAAAAATGGCAACACGTTCCAAAATAAATCAAAATGGTGGACTTCCTGTTAGGTTTAGCATATGGTTCAAAAAGAGTTTTTTGTAGGTCATAGCCTGTTACATATGTGTACCAATTTTCGTAGCTCTAGATTAAACGTACAACCGGCAATGCTTCGTGAAGTAAGAATTTTTAAACTCTAAATTTGATGCGCCGCCGCCGTCATATAGTATATCAAAAACTTTTCATTTTTCACAATGATGTTGTCCCAGGTGTTGAGATGGTACATCCCAAGTTTGAAGTCAATCGGGTTAACCGTGTAGGAGAAGCGGGCAAAAGTATGACCCCTGTAAATGTGCAAAAATTGGCAAAAATTGGACATTTAAATACTCATACCTCACTTTCTGTCTATTTTAGGGTACACACTTCAAAGAGGTTTTTGTTCATTGGGATGTGCTACAGGTGCCACACAATTTTCATAGCCGTCGGACAATCGTAGCGGGACAGGGATCCGTTTAACCTATGTAGGGGGCGCTAAGGAGCCATTTTTCTGTTATCATGTATGTCGACTTTAAAATATCAAATTTTTCGCCAGGCCTGATGTGCGTGTAAAGTTTGGTGAGTTTTCGTTCACGTTTAGTGTCTCAAAAATGCGATTGTTTGCGGAGAAGAAAAAGAAGAAGAATAAGAAGAATTCCTACAAAAACAATAGGGCCAAGCAGCGGCACCGCCGCCGCCGCTGCTCGGGCCCTAATAATAATAATAATAAGAATTCCTTCAGGAACAATAGGGATATTTATTAGTTTTTTTAAATACTACAAAAACGACAAGAGGATAAAACCCATTTCCACACAGCTCATTCGTATATACAAACCTCATAAACTTAAACAACAACAAAAATACATAGAGACATCCGATAAAAATCGTATAGACACAAATTATAGCACTAGCGGTAACAAAACTAGAAACAGAAAAATAACATTTTATACGTGTACGCATCTACAGAGGGGCTAAAACAACTTGCGCACTCAGCTCATGAGAGTACCACCAACACCTTCTCTAAGCCTAATCCTTTTAAAAAAAAAATAAAAAAAAATCAGTACATTTATTAGTTTTATAACGCATCAAAACGTAAGAGGGGGTAAAATTCTTATGTACAACGCAATCTTATATACAACAGCTCAAAAACATAAAATACATAGCCAGACGTACATTCTTCACGTACGCGCCATATTCCTAACATAAAAAAAACATATTTCATACCCGGATACTTTCTAAAAAACTACTAACCTAAGGGTTACAGGGCTATCCATTGAAAGAATTCGAGCTAATAATTAGAAGATATTTCATTCATACATATTCAGATAAAAAGGCTAACATCAAGATAGAAGACTCTTACAATCAACAGTTTAAAGATTTCAAAAAGTATGATCCCCATAATACATTGCCCCTCCACCTCCTAAATCAGTTACTGCTTTTAAAAAAAGAGTTTGCGATTACAAGTCCTTTTCATAAATCAGTTTAAGAAAAACAAAAAAACAGTATATTTATTAGTTTTTTAAATATTACAAAAACGATAGATGTTAAAACCCGTTTCCACACAGCACATTCGTATATACAAACCTCATAAACTTAAACAACAACAAAAATACATAGAGACATCCGATAAAAATCGTATAGACACAAATTATAGCACTAGCGGTAACAAAACTAGAAACAGAAAAATAACATTTTATACGTGCACGCATCTGCAGAGGGGCTAAAACAACTTGCGCGCTTTATTCATGAGAGTGCCACCAACACCTTCTCTAAGTCTAATCCTTTTTTTAAAAAAATCAGCGCATTTATTAGTTTTATAACGCATCAAAAACGTAAGAGGAGGTAAAATTCTTATGTACAACACAATCTTATATACAACAGCTCAAAAACATAAAATACATAGCTAGACGTACACCAAAAATGTGAGAGAGGGTAACCTTATGATGTCAAAGACCGCCTACAGCTTTTTTTTTCTCAGGTTGGGTGGGGCTGGTGTTTTGTAGAACAGAATTTCTCAGAGAGGGGAGAATGGAGGAAAACTCCAATTCGGTCATGTATTTGGTGAGGTAAGAGCATTTTAACACAGCTAAGAGCTCCAAAAATTTTATTTTTCATGTTGGTACCCCTTTGGTATTTTATTTATAAGCTCATAAATATTCTCAGTGGTACATTTGTAGAAAATGTATATACCCAGAGCAGGTTTACAACTAGAACGTGAGCAACGCCTCGCCTTGATTTAGTGTCATTAGTATTATTATTTTGCACAGTGAATCACATTTAGGATAACATATAAGTGTGTCTTTAAATCTGGTAAATGTGGAAAATTCCAATTTGAATTGCTACAGCCCTAAAATAAAAGTGTACACACCCTTCTTCATGTACAAATACATCTGTGGCGTCGTAAATTCAAGCCGTGGATCCTTTCTAAAAAACTATTAGCCAAGGGTTTACAGGAATACCCTTTGTAAGAGACAAAGGTGTTAATCTACTGATAAGAAGATGATTTTGGTTAAATTGTTGCAAAGATCGGCTTTAAGATTAAGGGTTAAGTAGAGTATAAATCTATTAACGTATCAAGAAACTCAAAGTTTCATACTTTCAATTCTCTTAGTTTTAAAAAGAAGCAGACGTCTGACCAATATTGTCCACATGCAGTTCCTGCCTGAGTTTGTGATTACAAGTCCTTTTCATAAATCAGTTTAAGAAAAACAAAAAAACAAAACAGTATATTTATTAGTTTTTTTAAACACACACACAAAAAAAAAAAAAAAAGGGAAACAAATTTTCGCTACTCTAATGCCATACATTGTTCCGTCATCCAAAATGTATAATTTACAAATTGAATACCTTTGAATCAAATTTGTAGGTTTTACATTCATTATCAACATTTTAATACCCTAATTTACTTTTGTAGACTAACTTTATTGTGTTCATCCTACCAAAATGTCTTTATTACATTGCTATCAAATACAACGCACAAAACATCAACCGATTAATTTCATGCCTCACTCTAATCAAAATTAAAATAAAAGTGTACACACCCTTCTTCATGTACAAATACATCTATGGTATCATAAATTCAAACCGTGGATCCTTTCTAAAAACTATTAGCCAAGGGCTTACAGGAATACCCTTTGTAAGAGACTAAGGTATTAATCTACTAATAAGAAGCTGATTTTGGTTAAATTGTTGCAAAGATCGGCTTTAAGATTAAGGGTTAAGTAGAGTATAAATCTATTAACGTATCAAGAAACTCAAAGTTTCATACTTTCAATTCTCTTAGTTTTAAAAAGAAGCAGATGTCTGACCAATAATGTCCACATGCAGTTCCTGCCTGAGTTTGTGATTACATATTCTCTCCAGAAATCAGTATTTTTTAAAACTAGTACAATTATCTTTTTTTAAACACACACACAAAAAAAAAAGGTAAACAAATTTTCGCTACTCTAATGCCATACATTGTTCCGTCAACCAAAATGTATAATTTACAAATTGAATACCTTTGAATCAAATTTTTAGGTTTTACATTCATTATCAACATTTTAATACCCTAGTTTACTTTTGTAGACTAACTTTATTGTGTTCATCCTACCGAAATGTCTTTATTACATTGCTATCAAATACAACGCACAAAACATCAACCGATTAATTTCATGCCTCACTCTAATTAAAATTAAAAATACAGACAAACTTATCACATTCTAATACCTATACCTCCCTCTCTTAATCATATGCAGTAACATCCTTTGACCTTTAGATGGCGCCGTTTACTGCTGTGTGTAACACTCAGACCTCTCCGCCATCCTCCGTTTAGCTTTTTACATAGTCACACACAAGTTTTTAGTCTAAGAAAAAGAAGTACGCGGTTCTGAAATGGGGGGAATAACCGCCCTTTACGCACGAATAATCTATTTTTCGTCTGTATTTCCAACTCCTTCAGTTAGAGACAGACGCCCCTTTTATTTTTTATTTTATTTTTTTTAAAAAAAGGAAAAAACCCTTGAATGAGACGCGACTTCATATTCTGAAACACCGGTAAGTTTCTTTTATTTATTTAAAAAACATAAAACAAATGGATAACATTTTTTAATATTCACAACACTTTAACTCTATTAAGAGAGCCTCGTACTATTTTACATTCACGCGCGCACATGCCCGATAGAGGCGCCGGGGAACACTTCCTATCGCACGACTTAGTGTGAAGTATCACTAAGGTGGTGGGGAGCGCTTCCCCCCTTGCTACTTCAAAAGCTGGTAGGATCCTTCCTGTAAGATAAAAAAGTTTATTAACATGCGGATGTCGAAATATTGTTATCATCTGGTAGAACTGATGAGAGAGTTTCCTCTCAGACAACAAAGCTGTTGGTGAGGGGTCAAAGGAAGTACGTATACAATTGATGGGGGGGGTGTTAGGGGGGTGACCGGAATCATATGTTTGTTGAAGGGGGTACAGAAGGGTGGGGGGATCCGGAAAACATGTGCTTGTTGTTGTTGTGGGATGCAGAATGTCATCAATCAATTTTGACAGGAGCTGTCCTCGGCTTCTGATTGGCTAGGACGATGAGGGGGTGGGGAGGGGGGTGCAGGATGTCATCAATCAATTTTGACAGGAGCTGTCCTTGGCTTCTGATTGGTTAAGAAGTCGGAAAGTGGGTGGGGCTTAATTCAAAATAACGGTTTCTGATTGGCTATGAAGGCGGAAGGGGGCGGGGCTTACTTCAAAGGGGTAGGTTATGAATGGTTTTATGGGGGTGTCATAAAGTTTTATGGGGGGTGCAATAAAACATGGTTTTATGGGTGCCATAAATCAGTTTTTGACATTTGCCGTCCTTTACATATATATCATAATGGTGCCCCTTTGGTGAGGCCAATTTACGTTACATATTTTGTGAAACACACACATGTAACAATCCAAAAACAGCTTAGTGCAGCGTGTTCTTCTGGGAAAATTTCAACTCGTTTCCATAGCAACCTAACTAAAACTTTATGCTAGAGCCAATCCGCTGTATAAAAGCAGTGTATTTGAAGCACTAAATAACAGTCTAACGACTAGTTATTGAGAAGAGAATGAATTTGTCGACTATGTGAATGTTACACACACAAAAGTGGAAGAGTAACGATTACATTTTTTTTTTATTGCATGCAAAACTTTTTTTTTTAGGCCTGGGAATGTTTTTTCTAACTCGTCACGAATTCTGATTGGGTTAAAAATACATTCCAAACCTCACGTGGCGCGATCAGCTTAGCTACCTGATTACGTTACAAGCCTTTAGGCTGAGGAAATAGTCTAGTACACGAAATTCTGCATTCAGACCACCATTTGAGTCACAGCACACTTCTCAAGGTGTTAAGTTGACTCCCTTTTGTTAGGTTAGCGTAGGGCACATGGTGCTAAAACTGCTAGCCTTTTGTGTAAAACACACGTGTTAAGATCCGCCATCTTTGGAGGCGTATCCTTAACTTAACTGGGATTCAGGTAACCACCCCTTGAAACCAGTCGACCAATAAACTAATTTGAGGGGCGGGCCCAACGGCCAGACTTCCAAGTCGCTCCTCATTTGACTGTGGCCTCCAAGAGGATCACGTCTCACCACGTGACCCCTCACTGAGAGCCCACTCTCTGCCAAATTGTAGCATTGAAACACTAGTAATATAGGTTGCTTAAATTGTTGTAATTAGATGTCCATCTGATTAACACTTATAGTCTACTGTTTGCTTAATATTCATATTGCTACACGGCCAGCTGCCAAACTACAGCCAGTATAGTTGACTCCTGCCTTCTAGTAACTCACGTGTGAAGAGGGACACATCACAGCCCCCCTCCCCCCCGTGAGCCCACTGTCTGCCTTCTTCAACATCGCATTCAAAGCACTTTATAATTTAAATAATCAAGTTGCCGTGGTTTGAACCTAATCGAGGGATTTAAGTTACTACTGTACCGTCCTAATCTATGATTTTTTTACTAGATTTAAGACAATTTAACATCACGTGTCTTCGACACTCTTAAACGTTACATTATAATATTTTTCCTACTCCTGTTTCACCAAGTGTTAACACTGAGTTTAGGGTTAATATTTTTGGTACGTTTTGCACTTTTAATCTTCATTAATTCCGTCGTGTTTAATGAATTAACACCGTTTTACAGTAAGTAGTAGTCTCCCTTTCCCCTCGACGCGAGTCCGTACAGGATACTCGCATCGCGATATAAACCCGTGGGAATTAAAACGTTCCCGTGGTTTCTGCTCCTTGATTCATTTAAATTATAATGACTAGTGTCTTCCTGATAATTCGGCGTCAGTGCCACGCATAACAACACGCGCGATTATCCGTAAGGAGTGAATTTAACGTGTTTGACAGATTGACAGCTGGCGACACACGCACGCGCAACTTCCGGTGACGTGCCACTCATTGACAAAGTTTACGTTAGCTGCGTCTTGCTAACAACTTTGCTTGCCAAGTGCTACGATTTTAAAACTTGTGCAAGGTATTTAAACGCTCGTTTTAAGACACATTCTGTGTCACTTACGAGTGACGGAGTTGTTTTGTCCATGCGGTAAAGTCATAAAACTTTATTGATCGAACAAAAAGTACAACTCCTATACTACACACAGGAGCCTCGTTGCGTTTTAAACGCCGACGGCGTCCCCCTGTGGCTATTCACGGTACCGCAGTCGAGGAACTTTTACCAACAAAATTAAAACGCTTGATAACTTTAATTGTTGACTTACCAAAGAGTTTGTTTAAATAATTAACCACCATTTTCAAGTACTTAATTTTGTTTTAATTAAAAGCAACACTCATACAGTAGTGTATAGCTTTTCTCGTTGTATTAAACGTGTTTACCCAATTTTTAGGCACTTTTGGAAACCTCAATTGAATTAAATGTAATTTTAATTTAATGTGACTGTCCTCAGTAGACTTTTGTTTCCTAAAACCTGTAACCTCAAATGTATGCTGTGGTTAATAGTAATTTAGCAGACTAAATTGCTTAAGACAACACTTTGTTGAGGGTTCTCAATTATTTAGTGCATTGCCATTTAAAATAATTGGTAACATAGTTGGATACCATCCTTTAATCTGTGCCTTAATAATTTTGGTAAAACATTTTGAATCAACTAATTGAGCCCAAAAAGCTCATCTTTAAGCATTTTCAGCATTGTCTAATTGGCTAACAATTAGTCCTTCCAAATTGAGTAAAGTGAGCTTACGCATATCTTTGATATCATAACGCTACTTTTAACCATGGATGCTTTGCAAAATGCCCTTGCGACCGTGACTAACAATCTCATTCCAGGCTATGCCGACGCAACAGCCAGCGCTAGCGCAGAGATTCTTGACACCAACATTGCGCAACTCGTTTGCGACGCTCAACAAGGATCGTTAACCCACGAAGATATGGCACAAATCCTCAGCCGACTAATGGTGAATTTAGTGGCTGGTGGAAATTGAGTGACCATGAGCTTGAACAAGTGAAAAGCGTTCTGACAGCAGAACAGCAAATTCACGCCCAAGTTAGCAGTAAGCTAACCGAGTTGGAAGCATGGTTACATGAATCTGACCGCGTGAACTTGGGAAACCAAGTTACAAAATTGACACAGGAACTTAAAGTGAGTACATAAACTGCCCGCACGCATGAACAAAATTGGCATAATGCCACATCGGAAATTTGTGAGCTAAAAGAATGCATTGCAGAACTATCAAATCAGCACACTGAAGCCCATTGGATTGATCTCCAAACTGAGCGTGAATTTGACAAGTACTTGCTAGCTCTTGCGAATGATGAAATTGCGGAATTAACTCAAAAGATTAGACTTTTGAAAATTGAACGCACTGAAGGAAAAAGGCAGACGTTTCGTTTGAAATCTCAGTTGATGGCAATGGAAGAAAAACTCCGGCGATTGCAGCATCCATCCTTCAACACTGGCCGGGATGACGAGTCATCCCATGCTGAACCGAAATTACAGCAAGTCCCACAAGGTAACACCAGGTGTCCATTGACGCCGTCCCAAACCACTGCTTTGGAGGTCCCCGTTCAGGACCTGTCTCAGGTGAACTCTCCTTTGCATTTTGATCCACTTGTGGTGCACACACCTGTTCCTTCTTCAGACGCTGCCACGTTGTCTGATGTGCAGCAGACTTCTGCTGCAAATCTTGGACCTGCTTCTCAGCCACCTGTGCCACTTCCGGTTCCCACTCGCTCCATGGCAAGCACTTCTCCAATTGCCGCTCAACACACACGGGGGCCCCCTCCCTCTGCAGTGTCACTGAGAGGAGCAAGCTCACCTGTCTCTGTGTTTCCACCAAGAAGCACACTTCCGGTTTCGGTACACCCGCTAGGCGCCACGCCTTCTTGTGTGTCTCCAGTTGCTGCCAACCTTCCTTCCCCTGCTCAACAAGCAGATGCTTCTTCACCTCATCATGTGGCGCAACCAGGCATGTCTACAAAAGAGTTAGACACGATTGCCAAGCACATTCAGAAATTTCAGCCAAAACAAGATTGCTCTGATAACACTTCTGTGTACCTCAAAGACCTTGATTTTCATTTGAGGAGATTCCCACAGGCAACAACGGAAGACAAGATTTACCTCATGAAATTGACGTCAACTCGAGAAGTAAGTGATTGGATCGACCGCCAGCCGATCCACATCTTGAATGATTATCGAGCACTGTGTCACGCATTGTCTCATGAATTTGATGGCCCAGTATCAACAATGAGCTTTCTTGCTGCCTGGTCAGTAAAACAAGGCCGAAAGGAATCACCCAGCCTGTATTATAGTCGCCTGCGCAAGGCATACTTTGGGCATCGTAACGAACCCAACATGGAAGAACAGGTAGAATTCAAAACACTCTTTCTGAACAACCTCCACCCAAACACAAGCCGCCTCTTGGGCGTGACAACTTGTCCTCGCACGCTAAGTAGCCTAGAGCTACGTGAACTTGCATCCAAGGCCTTTGTGTTTTTACGCGAAAACGCTGCTAAATCAGTGGAATCCTCTGTTTACCATGTTGCAGGTTATTCAGACGAAGTCGAACGACAGTCCGAATCAGAGCAAAGCGACAATGACATCGCCGCTCCCCCATCAAATCCTGCACAACGGCCTCAAAATGCTTCTCATCAGAAGCACCAGTACGGCCGCAGTGCATCTGCGCGGTTGAGTCATAGCTCCAGCCGTGGTTGTGAACGGGAGAAACCCTTTGCGAAAACAAAACCTCGCAAAAAGAAACCTCCCCGCACAAATAGTCCTCAGGAGCCCCCATCCACGTCAGGTGACTCCTCAATTGACAGTAACATCTGGACAAAAGTTCTTGATGGACAGCGCAAATTGTCCAACGACAGTCAGCCGACAGCCATCAATGAGCCAGAGGTGTCGGACAACACCGTTCTTTCAGTCCAACTGGATCCAGCACCTTCTTTGCCTTCTGCCAGTGCACCTGTTACCGAGTCGAATCAACCATTCAAACAGCTCTTAGGTAACCTCAAGATTAAAGGTGCATCGCGTAAGTTCTATTTGAGGACGACACTTGAACAAACATTAGACTATGACGCTTTGGTTGATCCTGGCGCTGACATTACAGTAATGTCCAACACGCTCTTCAACCAACTTCAAGCCATGCTGAAGAACAGTGGCCGGATGCTCCGCCTCAACCACTGCTCATTGGAGATCGGTGCATTTGCACTGACTAAGACCCATCTGGACTCCATGGCAACGTTACACTGGACGATTGGACCACACAAATTGGTCCACCCTGTGTACGTGTCTGCTGTGGAATCAGTCCCGCTCCTCATTGGTCAAGATCTGCTGGGCCGCTTCAAGCCCCTGATAGATTACGACCGACGTAAAATCTGGTCACAGGTGCGGCAGCCTCTGCCAGCAGCACCGCTGACCAAAACTGCCAATTGTTATGCGGCAAGCCTGACAGAGCCTTCTTGTGAACCTGTTCTGAGTGTACAAAACTCACACAAGGACTCTCACCCAGCTCAAGGGGGGACCATGCCTGTTGTCTCCGAGATGCCCTCAAGAGGTCACCTTCGCAACACCAGCTCTCCCCTCGGCCAAGTTGAACATCCCACTCAGGGTGTGTAACTCTGCCACCTTACGGAACGCAACTTGGATTGCACCTCTGAGCCACGCATGACACAAATTGAGGCCGTTGTCCTCACTTTTGAAGCAAACCATTCAGCTTCACCGCGGACTTTGAACTTGAAATCGCACTTGAAATTGTCATCGAACAACCCAAACAACACAGTGGTTGCTCTTTGCAATCTGCTTGGCGCGTTGCGCCTATTTCTGAGCTAGTTGTTAACCTCCCTGCCCACCCTTGCAATACAGATGGTGCGCGCTACTGCCCTGCCATTCACTGCCCCCGCTTTCGCGCGTGCAGTACTTCTTTTGGGCCACACGTTGTCAGCCTTTGTGCTCAACAACACTTATCTGATTTCAATGAACTTGCAGTCCATTGTTTTTCTCTTGCTTTTGCTCACCGCCGCCGCGTGCCTTCCTCGTTCGCCTGTCGACGGCTCACCTGTTCATGCCAAGACATTCGCTTTTGGTGGTCACCTTTTGCTTCCTATCATGGGCTTTCTTCTTGCTCCTCCGTGGACCGCACATCTCTGCCGTTCGTGGCTCCACGTAGCCGAAGGGGGGGTCATGACATCATACGCCCATGACATGACACATAGCTGTCAAAGGGAGGTCATCACAACAGGACTGGACCAGCCAATCAGGTCCAACCTCCATGACCTCACTTCCTTGGTTACAATTGAGGGACGAACCTCGCCCATCTTTGTTGACCATCATCAGCAGGTCCAAGATACACCTGTGATTCTTCCTGTGGTTCATCCACAAGATGACTTGGAGCTTTCGGCTCCCACACATCAGGCACCTAGGGGTGCATTTGCCTTTCCAACTGATGCAGGATCCAAACGGTCCCTTTCCAAACAGTGGTTTCAGACACCCTGGCGCCTAATGGCCAACACATTTTTGCTGCTGTTGTGTATGACTGCGCTAATGACATATTTAAAATGGCTAGCGCTAAATCTAACTGCCGCAACGCCATTGAATAGCCAATTCAAGTTGCGCTTCACCCATTCGCACACCCGCACTCATACTTATGACACAATGTGCATAAACAAACATCTTAGAAAGTGTACAGTGACTCAAATGAACTTCAGCAGACTCCCCAAACGACTAAAGCGATTGGTAAGAAATGTGCTTTTAGCTACTGCTTTTATTAGCTTCTTATTTAAAATAAGAACCTTAACTGTTAAGGCTGTTAGTCCAAACACCGTTAACTTGAAAATGGCGAAACACGCGAGTCACGACCGAGATTCCTTGTGCCTAACAACGCGTAGCAAACAAATTACCAATCTACTGTCTCCCGACAAAACAACCAAAAGGACTACGCTAGTCCTCAATCTGCCTAGCATCACGCTAAGCTGAACCAAACTAACCACAAGGCTTTGTTTCTTCTCGGTGTCCCAACCAGAGCACGCTCACACGCAAGGTGTGACCGCGCTGAGACTTGACATGCTGCACTAATCTGTTTGATACATCAACAGCTCAGTTGTAAGAATGCCTTCTCGGCCTGCATGCTCCCTGAATACAGCTTTCTTTTGCCCTAGAAAGACCCAAAGTCATAGTAAGAACCGAAAGTGCCCCCTTTCAGTCACATTGACATGACATTCCTACACAGGCCTCTAGACAACTATTGGACTTCTATTTTTCACTCTCGTGTTCTTCTCCTGTTGCGTCTGTTACTTTCCCCTTCCACTCTATACACGACACGTAGTGTAGACCTAGAGGGAAAGATAACATCATAGCCAACTGCCGAGTCTAGCTTTAGCAAAGGGAGGGGAGAGGTGGGGTTTGCACCAACTTTGTACTCTGGTACCTGCATTGTTGTGCTTCACCTGTCCACCTGCCGATGCCACGTCTAGAAGTGCCGACCGAAACGTTCTGTCGAAGAACGTTTCCATCGCCAAAGGGAGGATCTGTAACGATTATCGGCCGGTTGTAACTTTTTGCAACCTCAGTTCCAAAGGAATTCCACTCCTGTGGCCTGGACATGCCACCGTGGGGGGTGGGGAGGACAAGAACATCCCCCACAAACAGCCACACATGTTCTGACTGACACACGCACACACACACAAATCAGAACAGTAAAAGCCTTCTTAGAAACTTGACTTTCTTATTTTGCAACAGAACAATGAATAATGAAATGTTGTTTGCCATTTGTGAAATGTTGACTCCATGAAATGTCATGAAAATGTTCCATTGCAGTGGCAGATTCTCCACTAAACTTTCATGTGTATGCACGTTTTAACAATGTAAGCTAGGTAACATTTCATTTGAGGTATTCAATTGTACGTGTTGCATTGATTGAATTCTGACCTTAGAATCTCAACAAACATGGGATCCAGATTCAATCTGATTAGTCTCTACCAAAACCTTCTCTAAGCTGGTAACTTTCCACTTTGGTCTCACCGGACCCCTGGTGTGGAGGCCGCCGCCCTCCCAATTTAAAAGCACGCTCCCTGCTTGCTGCTACCTCTCTCTTTTCGCTGCTCTTTGGCTCCGCTCTTTTCGCTGCTTCTCTTTCCGGGTCTCCATCGGCGTGGTTGCCAGACAAAGGGCTAGCCCAGCTAGTTTAACCTCCAGCACACGGCAACGCACAAAACCCATCGCGTGTAGCGACAGGCGCAGCGAAACACGCTGCTTTTAGTCCCTGCAAAGGCTCAACGGATGGTGCTTTTCCCAAGCACCGAGGCCTCAACCAAGAGGGCCTCTTCCCAGCCAGCAGGTTGACCCCGTGACGCTCAGTTGGCCAGCCGGACGACCTGTCTCTCCCTCTCCTGAACTGAACCTTCTCCATTCTATCTTCAAACGGGCTTGGCAAGTCTCCATCCAGGGTCCTGCTTCTCAGACCAACCCCATCTGTAAGTGCAACTGCAGGCCTTCGCCAGATTACAAATTGGTGCAAACTAGGTTGATTGTGGGTCCCATGTTGGGTTGATTTAAGAAATCCATCACCTTGGTTAAGACCGTTTCTCTTTTCTTCTTTTCTTCTCCTTTGATTATTTTTATTATTTTAGTTCTCGTTTCATTTCCTATCATAGTAGTTAGTTTTGCTTCTTTAAATTCTAAGTAGATTATCCCACCTAGGTTAGAGAATAAACGTGCACAAAACTCAACCCCTGGTTTACTGTGTGTGTGTTTCATCAATTTATAGTGACCTCTAAGCTGAACAAAGAACTCACAAAATTGTAGTAAGGGCACAACCTTCATTTTAATGACTGATTCAACGAGGTTCTCATCTGTTATCCTGATAAAATTATCAAAAAGAGATGTGGTGCTCCGCAGGCAAGCTCAACTAAATTAAATATTAAGTTTGAGTCTCCTTCAATTAATGAGCCAATTGATTATCAATTTAATAATTAACAATTATTGATTTAATAATTAATTGGACCGATTTCCCTTACAACCAATTATTCAATACATATTCCATCGTGTTAGTCATGTTTACACGATTTCGATCAAGAGCCTGTTTCACTAATGTATCCCACGGTTCTTCAACAGTTTTGTTCTCAACGGATGTGTGTAAAATGGTTTTCTTTACCTTTCTATCCAATTGTGCAAGCTGTAGTAATATCGAATCATAAGCTTTCGAAAAAGATTCCCCATCTCACAGGTACCAATCTGCGATCAGATCTAGCTGATCACGGCTCAGTCCTCCGTCCCAACAGTTGTCGAGAACGATCTTAATTCTGTTTAACACCATACACTCATGATCGTAGTCGTGTAGCACAAATTCTACGATGCGTTGGACTTCCTCGTTAGTCGTCTCACGATGGGTTATGGTTAAGATGCGGTGAATCGTCGATAGAAAACGTCCGTTACACAGTAGTTTCATGATACCTTCAAAATTTCGAGCAAGATAATACGGTTCCCGATCAAAAAATAAGCAGGGATGTCTTAATTGGCTCGGTAATTTTAAATCACATCCGGAGCAATTCTCTCTGCTATATTTATGGATAGCGCTTATCAACATATAGCTAACAGTCTGCTTAATACAATTATATCTTGCATTTATTACCCACACGTCCGGAGAGTAGTCCCAAACCAATTCACCCTCCCTCTCCTCAGGCCCGGCAGAAGCCGTCGGTAGACTGGTTAGCGAGTCGTTGTCGTCCGCGGAGGTCTCAAGAGAGGAAACGTTACTTTCCGTACCGTCCTCAATCGGGCGATCGTCGGTTTGAGGAGACCCGGGCGGCGGGTTGTTCCCCTCTTCCTCAGCAATAGGGTCTAACGTCTGTAAATATAAACGTAGGTAACGCTCCTTTTTTATTATTATTATTATTATTGATGTTATTAGGCTACATCGATTCGTCAAAAGTAGTTTACCGGGATGGATGCCGTAGACCCGAAGTCAGCAGACGATGTTGAGGGTAAGTTGCAAGCGGTCATGGGGCTGGAACTCCGGTAGGGTCCGTCGATAAAGGTTACGTTTGCCTCATCCTCTTCGACGTCCGAACGCTCAGGACTAGATGTTGTAAGATTTGGCGGCTCGCTGAAAGTCTGCATACTTCTGATGAGTCGTGGAGATGTCCAGAACGTTCTAACTCGATCCCCCGGAGGTGGTGGCACTGGTGAATCTCCTCAAAGATTATAAAACGTTCGCAATGTTAGGTTTTTTTTTCTCGAAGGGGGAGTGTTAGATGACGGCCGAGCGGTTAAATACTTTTATTAGCACGAGACCCCACAAGGGGCGTGGTTTTTACCAAAAAAAAAAAAAGGTTGGTGGCGCTAAAACAACAGATTTTTTTTAAGAAGGTAAGAAAAACATAAAACTATAAAATAGTGTCATCGATCATCTATTGTGAGAACTCAGAAACTATTGTAAAAAAAACAATATAGTACGAATAATATTTTTATCTGAATTATATCGCTGTTTTTAAAGCGTTAGACAGGTAGACGTCTTAAATAATATTATTATCAAATTAAGTAATATAGTAGCTGTTATTTCACAATCAGGGCGGTAAGTTAGCTGGCTTCTTAGCATAGAGGGTTGTGAGATCGAGTCCTGCCTCCGGCCTTGTTGGGTAGACTTTGCGTGTTCTCCCAAATTCCTAAAAAAAAAAAAAAAAAAAAAAAACCCTCGCGTAGTAGGTAAATTAAAGAGTCCCGATGTGTAAATATGCGTATAAAAAATTGTTAACCTACGCGTACCATCGGAAAGTAAGCGCGATTCGTAAGGAAAAAAATAAATCGTTCAATCAAAAGTTAAATGTCCCATAGTCAGACAAGATACACGTTTGTTCACTATATGTTTAGGTAAATTGCTGCAAAGAGCGGTTTTAAGAAAAAAAGATCCTCGCGGTAGATTGCTACGCTCTGATTAAATCTCGTAGTTTTGTGTTTTAACCCCAGGGGTGATTTAGCATAGCTAATCTTACAGACTATCATATTCAATAATATCGTATAGGCTAATTTAACAATGGGTATTTTTAAGTATTTAAAAGAGAAAAAAAAACTCACAAAGACTTGGGATCTCTTAGTTCGAATACGTCGTACAGCGATAAAACTATTTAGAGTGTTAAACGTGCTACATCTTCGCTAGCGATAAGTCTAAAGACGTTTTATTTGTCCTCGAGGGGGAAGTTAAAAAAAAAACAAAAAACAAAAAAAACAAAAAAAAACATAAAGGTTTCACGAAACAAGGCACTATCGGTAACAAAACAGAACCAAAAATAAAAAGTAAGTATCCATATATTATTTGCACAAAATACACCTGGCACCATAAAACGATGCTTGCATCCCCCTAAAAAACTAAAACGGAAACAAAACAAAAATAAAACTACATCACCCTTCTTCACGTACGCACCATGTCCCTAACATAATAAAAACATATTTCATACCCGAATACTTTCTAAAAAACTACAATCCTAAGCCTTACAGGGGTATCCGTTGAAAGAAGCCATGGTAATAATTAGAAGATATTTCATTCATACATAATCAAATAAAAAGGCTAACATCAAGACAGAAGACTCTTACAAACAACAGCTTAAAGATTTCAAAACAGTATATTTATTAGTTTTTTTTTAATATTACAAGAACGTTAGAGGGTAAAACCCTTTTTCACACAGCGCATTCGTATATACAAAACCTCATAAACTTAAACAACAACAAAAATACATAGAGACATCCGATAAAAATCGTATAGACACAAATTATAAAACGTTGCACTAGCGGTAACAAAACTAGAAACAGAAAAATAACCGTTTATACAAGTACACACAAAAATAAAAAGTAAGTATCCCTATATTATTTGCACAAAATACACCTGGCACCTTAAAACGATGCCTTCACCCACCTAAAAAACTAAAACGGAAACAAAACAAAGCAAAAATAAAACTACATCACCCTTCTTCACGTACGCACCATATCCCTAACATAATAAAAACATATTTCATACCCGAATACTTTCTAAAAAACTACTAACCTAAGGGTTACAGGGGTATCCATTGAAAGAATCCGAGCTAATAATTAGAAGATATTTCATTCATACATATTCAGATAAAAAGGCTAAAATCAAGATAGAAGACTCTTACAAACAACAGCTTAAAGATTTCAAAAAGTATGATCCCCACAATACATTGCCCCTCCTCCTCCTAAATCAGTTACTGCTTTAAAAAAAAAAAAGTTTGCGATTACAAGTCCTTTTCATAAATCAGTTTAAGAAAAACAAAAAAAACAGTATATTTATTAGTTTTTTTTTTTTTTTAAATATTACAAAAACGATAGAGGGTAAAACCCATTTTCACACAGCGCATTCGTATATACAAACCTCATAAACTTAAACAACAACAAAAATACATAGAGACATCCGATAAAAATCGTATAGACACAAATTATAGCACTTGCGGTAACAAAACTAGAAACAGAAAAATAACCGTTTATACAAGTACGCATCTGCAGAGGAGCTAAAACAACTTGCGCACTCTGCTCATGAGAGTGCCACCAACACCTTCTCTAAGCCTAATCCTTTTTTTTTTTTTTTTAAATCAGAACATTTATTAGTTTTGTAACGCATCAAAAACGTAAGAGATGGTAAAATTCTTATGTACAACGCAATCTTATATACAACAGCTCAAAAACATAAAATACATAGCCACACGTACAACAAAAACGTGAGAGAGGGTAACCTTATGATGTCAAAGACCGCCAACAGCTTGTTTTCTCAGGTTGGGTGGGGCTGGTGTTTTGTAGAGTAGAATTTCTCAGAGAGGGGAGAATGGAGGAAAACTCCAATTCGGTCATGTATTTGGTGAGGTAAGAGTATTTTAACACAGCTAAAAGCTCCAAAAATTTAATTTTTCATGTTGGTGCCCCTTTAGTATTTTATTTACAAGCTCGTAAATATTCTCAGTGGTACATTTGTAGAAAATGTATATGCCCAAAGCAGGTTTACAACTAGAACATGAGCAACGCCTCGCCGTGAGGTTCCTCTTTTGTTTTGTAGGAATTATTTGTATTTTCGTGATTTAGTGTCATTAGTATTATTATTTTGCACAGTGAATCACATTTAGGATAACATATAAGTGTGTCTTTAAATATGGTAAATGTGGAAAATTCCATTTTGAATTGCTACAGCCCTAAAATAAAAGTGTACACACCCTTCTTCATGTACAAATGCATCTATGGCGTCATAAATTCAAACCGTGGATCCTTTCTAAAAAAAACTATTAGCCAAGGGCTTACAGGAATACCCTTTGTAAGAGACTAAGGTGTTAATCTACTAATAATAAGATATTTTTGGTTAAATTGTTGCAAAGAACAGCTTTAAGATTAAGGGTTAAGTAGAGTATAACTCTTTTAACGTATCAAGAAACTCAAAGTTTCATACTTTCAATTCTCTTAGTTTTAAAAAAGAAGGTATAGAATCGCTTGTAACATTTAGGATAACATATAAGTGTGTCTTTAAATCTGGTAAATGTGGAAAATTCCATTTTGAATTGCTACAGCCCTAAAATAAAACTGTACACACCCTTCCTCATATACATAATGCATCTATGGCGTCATAAATTCAAACCGTGGATCCTTTCTAAAAAACTATTAGCCAAGGGCTTACAGGAATACCCTTTGTAAGAGACTAAGGTGTTAATCTACTAATAAGAAGAAGATGTCTTTGGTTAAATTGTTGCAAAGAACAGCTTTAAGATTAAAGATTAAGGGTTAAGTAGAGTATAAATCTTTTAACGTATCAAGAAACTCAAAGTTTCATACTTTCAATTCTCTTAGTTTTAGAAAGAAGGTATAGAATCGCTTGTGTGATAATACAAAGTATACTTCAGACTAAAGCATCAGATATAACAGTCTGTTTTACTAAGGGGAAAAAAAAAAAAAAAACACACACACGCTGTCAGACGTCTGACCAATAATGTCCACATGCAGTTCCTGCCTGAGTTTGTGATTACAGAATCTCTCCAGAAATCAGTATTTTTTAAACTAGTACAATTATTATCTTTTTTAAACACAAAAAAAAGGTAAACAAATTTTCCCGTCCCTCCCGAAACAGCGTACTCTTATACACATCATAAACATAAAATAATAAAAACATACACGTCTAAGCATACCTGTAAACATCACGTATATACAAAATGTACAAATTCTAGCATCCGTCGTCTTGTAATAGATACCATGTAAAAATAAAACGTGTCATTTGTGACCGAAACGTAAATGAGTTGAGTTTAGTTTATTATAAGGACAGTGTTCAGTAACATTAAAAAGATGGCTGCGGCAGATTTAGTACGATGCTAGTTTCGATCTGCAGTCCCCAAAATTTAAAATTAACCCCACTTAATATTTAAAGGCTACTCTAATGCCTTGCATTGTTCCATCATCCAAAATGTATAATTTACTAATTGAATACCTTTGAATAAAATTTTTAGGTTTTACAATCATTATCAACATTTTAATACCCTAATTTACTTTTGTAGACAAAATTAGACTAACTTTATTGTGTTCATCCTGCCAAAATTTCTTTATTGCATTGCTATCAAATACATCGCACAAAACATCAACCGATTAATTTCACACCTCACTCTATTTAAAATTAAAAATACAGACAAACTTATCACATTCTAATACCTACCTTCCACGTCTGTCAGTCCAAAAGATGACGCCGTTCACCATGGGAGAGGGAGTCACTCCTCTCCGCCACCCCCCGTCAAGAGGTACATTGTATACTTTTTTTAACTCTTTGACTGCCAGGCGTTATAAAAACAAAACAAAAAAATCCACAGTGCCAGCCGCTTTTGAGCATTTTAACTCATCTTTCAAGGCAAAAAGAATATTGTTTGCCTTTACTACATATACAATGTGGCTACTCAATGAAAGATCGCATTCCATTCATTGGAATTTTACGAATCATCATGAAACGTCTTTGGCAGTCAATGGTTTCTGCCAGGAACAAAAGGGGGCCACGTGCTGGACAAGTTTCTTGCTTTGAGTCAGTGGATCGGAAGAAGAGGAGAGAAGCGAGAGAGGACGAGAGAGAGATCCTCTCGTCTTTTTAAAGTCTGTGGGCGGGGCTCCAGGACGGTGCAAACCCTTCTGTTCGCTCACGCAGCAAATTATTAAAGGGATTAATAATTTGGCATTAAATTTGGTCAGTCTGGCAAATCAGTTTTCCCACACAACCCGTTTAGCACACATCGTAATTAATGCATCATAAACTAATTTGTGAGGTCGTTCTTGAGCCTAATCTGACTGAACTGAAAGATATTGATTACCTTTCATTTCTTATGGAGTACAAATGACATAGGACGTTCATACACACAAAGACAAAACATGAATCATTCTTAGTTCAGTTATCTGTCAAGAATTATCATGGTATAAATGTGTAAAATGCGGTTACTTATATGAATTGTCACTAAGGATAGTTCCAAGTTTCACCACTTGACAGTGCTGTTGCTCCATCTAGACGTTCCAGGAGGGCCCCCCTGGAAGGGCGAGACACCAGAATATCCTTTGTGATTGATAAGAGGTCATGAACATTCCTTTGATCAGTCGTTTGTGTATTCCAAATCATTGGAGCCATTTGCTCGGGCTCCGGGATGGTGGGCTTGAATACACTCCTTCGGCTGACGCATAAATTCCTTTGTCACCTGGTCAGCGGCTACAAAAGAACTTTGTTGGTGGTTGGGTGACCACCTGCAGAGCTAACCAAGCTTAGATCCTGTCTGGGCAGTGGAATATTTATGCAACTGCAGAGAATTTTCTTTAGAAGAAGCAAACATTAAAAAAAATTAGAGGGTGGACTGGGCCATAGGCCATAGTTGTTACAATATATATATATATATATATATATATATATATATATATATATATATATATATATATATATATATATATATATATATATATATATATATATATACATACATACATACATATAATAGAGGTGACAGTCGATTAAAATGTTTAATCGTAATTACTCGCATGACTTCAATAATTAACTGACGATTAATTGCACATTAATCGCAAATTTTCAAATCTAAATTTACAATAAAATGTACACTTTTTTCCCCCCTAATTTAAATCTGGTTTTATTTTTTAGTCATTGATAGAGTAATTTCTAGGGCTGTCAAATTTAAGCATTAATAGATTAATTAATCACAGAAAAATGCCGCATTAATCGCATTAATATTTTTTTCTGCCCGCACTTGAGCCTTGAACGTAACCGCGGATGGTTACATTGAAGGCTGCACCTAATGTCAATGCAGGGCATTTCCTACGCCTGTTGTTCCAAAATGAGCGGGGTAACTCCAGTTGGTGTGCTCGGTGGTAAATTTCACTTTCAAAAGCACCCCGATAGGACTTTAGATAAATCAAAAGTAATTTGCATTTAATTAATAATTGCTGAATTGCACCCAATTGATATGATGCTGTTACGTTTTGAGCAATACGCGCATGCATGCGATTGCATACATGCATTTAATCAATGTTTGCAAATGACATTCAGACAATAAAATGCGTTAATGTCAAAATATTACGGTATTTTGTATTTTATATTATGCAAGTAATATAAAAAATAAAATAAAAAAAATTAGCTGATTAATCGTGATGAATCAAAATTAAAAAGTGTGATTAATCAGATTAAAATTTTTAATCGTTTGACAGCACTAGTAATTTCATAACAATTCAATAAAAAAAAGTTTAAAAAATCATTGATAGAGTAATTTCATAACAATTCAATAAAAAAAAGGTTTAAAAACTAAAAAGTTTTAAAAAATAAAATATGTACTGTACTGTAAAACAATACCAAGTGTGACTGATTTGTTTTGGCCATTTTTCTGTCACTACAACATGGCATAGTTGCATTTGTAAGACAATGGTGACAGCTCAGTGCATTTTTCTTTTCATATTAGGAGCTGCCTATTTTTTTTACATAAAGTAACGTGAAATTATGTACATTTTTAAAACTGTAAAATACAACACAGTCCCCATCTATACATATCTAGTTTTTTATTTATTTATTTATTTCTAATGCCTCTACGGACAAATAATAGTAGTAGTATTCTAATAGCAAGACGAACTATGCTGTACATACATAGAAAATAAAATTCAAATTTGAATATTTCATATGACATAGTTAGAGGGTTGAATAAGATTATAAGTCATGAAAACAGTTTTTTTTTTTTTTTTGCATGACCAGTTTTTACACAATGGCAGTTTTCTGAATAGAACTAAATTCTTGTGATTTTGTCCAAAAATAGCTTTTCCTTTGAAGTCTCATAACTAAGTTATTTATGAATATTTTTTCAATTTCAACCACTCAAAATGTTCAGTGGCACCAGACCTATCTATACATATATAGTTATTTATTTATTTATTTATTTATTTTTAATGCCCCTATGGACAAATAATAGCAGTATTATTGTAATAGCAAGACTAACTGTGCGATACATATGCAGAAAGTAAAATTCTAATTTGAATATTTCATATGACATAGTTAGAGGGTTGAATAAGATTATAAGCTATGAAAACAGAATTTTTTTTTTTTGCATGCCCGGTTTTTACACAGTGGCAATTTTTTTAATAGAACTAAATTCTTGTGATTTTGTCCAAAAATGGCTTTTCCTTTGAAGTTTCAAAACTAAGTCATTTATGAATATTTTTTCAATTTCAACCACTCAAAATGTTCAGTGGCACGAGACCTATCTATACATATATTGTTATTTATTTATTTACTTTTAATGCCCCTATGGACAAATAATAGCAGTATTATTGAAATAGCAAGACTAAATGTGCGGTACATGTGCAGAAAGTAAAATTCTAATTTGAATATTTCATATGACATAGTTAGAGGCTTGAATAAGATTATAAGTTATGAAAACAGATTTTTTTTTTTTGCATGCCCGGTTTTTACACAATGGCAGTTTTCTGAATAGAACTATATTCTTGTGATATTGTCCAAAAATGGCTTTTCCTTTGAAGTCTCATAACTAAGTCATTTATTAATATTTTTTCAATTTCAACTACTCAAAAAGTTCATTGGCACCAGACCTATCTATACATATATAGTTATTTATTTATTTGTTTATTTTTAATGCCCCTATGGACAAATAATAGCAGTATTATTGTAATAGCAAGACTAACTGTGCGGTACATATGCAGAAAATAAAATTATAATTTGAATATTTCATATGACATAGTTAGAGGCTTGAATAATAATTATAAGTCATGAAAACAGATTTATTTATTTATTTATTTTTGCATGACCAGTTTTTACACAATGGCAGTTTTCTGAATAGAACTAGACATTAAAAAAAAAAAAAAAAAAAAAAAAAAGTCTATTTGACTGGTCTGGAGGATCAGCACCTCCAAATCCGAGACCATGGTCCTCAGTCGGAAAAGGGTGGTGTGTCCTCTCCGGGTCGGGGATGAGATCCTGCCCCAAGTGGAGGAGTTTAAGTATCTTGGGGTCTTGTTCACGAGTGAGGGCAGGATGGAGCGGGAGATCGACAGGCGGATCGGTGCAGCGTCTGCAGCGATGCGGACTCTGTATCGGTCCGTCGTGGTGAAGAAAGAGCTGAGCCAAAAGGCAAAGCTCTCGATTTACCGGTCGATCTACGTTCCGACCCTCACCTATGGTCACGAGCTGTGGGTCGTGACCGAAAGAACGAGATCCCAGATACAAGCGGCCGAAATGGGTTTCCTCCGCAGGGTGTCTGGGCTCTCACTTAGAGATAGGGTGAGAAGCTCGGTCATCCGGGAGGGGCTCAGAGTCGAGCTGCTGCTCCTCCGCGTTGAGAGGAGCCAGTTGAGGTGGCTCGGGCATCTGGTTCGGATGCCTCCTGGACGCCTCCCTGGAGAGGTGTTCCGGGCATGTCCCACCGGCGGGAGGCCCCGGGGAAGACCCAGGACACGCTGGAGAGACTATGTCTCTCGGCTGGCCTGGGAACGCCTTGGGATCCCGCCGGAGGAGCTGGTGGAAGTGGCTGGGGAGAGGGAGGTCTGGGTTTCCCTCCTAAAGCTGCTGTCCCCGCGACCCGACCTCGGATAAGCAGAAGAAGATGGATGGATGGATGGCAGTATTTCAATATTGCATTTTATTTAATTTATTTTTTTTACTATCAGTCACTCAAAATGTTCAGTGGCATCAGACCTATGCAAACCTATGTAGTTTTTATTTATTTTTTATCCTCTATATAAAATAATCGTAAAAAATACAAATAGTTGTGTGCTACAAGCCTGCAATAACATACGCACACACGCACAAGTTCACGCGATTGTCACTTCATCCACACACAGACGCAGGCCTGGTCCATCAATTCTGACCATGACAACTCATTTTAGAGCAAGTGCGGTCACTTGACAAAGACAAACATCAGCTCCGTCAGCTCAAGCAAAAATGATAAGTAGCGCTCTAAGCGCCACCTGGTGGATTATAGCATTTATGACTCTCAAGTCATATTTTTTTACTTTTCACCGTTAGTTTAGGTCCGACTGAAGGGATAATTTAGCTAATGACGACAAAACGTATCTGTATCGTTCCAGTTTTAGTAAGAACTGGTATTTCAGTAAAACACATTGTGCCCAGAATTGTCACTTTGACCACACACACACACACAAACACACCCCCCACACGCACATGAGCGTGTGCACGCGATTGTTACTGCTTCCACACACACACGCAGCCCTATTCCATCAATCCTAACCATGACAACAACTTTTGGACCAAGTATGGTCCCGTGGCAAAGACATAAGTCAGCTCAAGCAAAAATGATAATTAGCTCTTTAGCGCCACCTGGTGTATTATGGCTTTTATGACTTTCACCTCACATTTTCGGTCGTTAATAGAGCATTAAAGGCACTTTAAGTTAACGAGATAATCACGAGATAATTTTGACACCCATATTTTTTATGCAAGCAATTGTACCTTTACTCAAGTACAGAATGTCAGTATTTTTCCCATCTCCGTTTATAATGTTAAATTGGTAAAAAAAAAACAAAAAAAAAAAACATCTATTTTTAGAGTGTGCAGCATTACTGTGCAGGGAATTAAACATTCAGCGTGATATGTTTATCAGGCAGCGCATGTTGTGTGCTGAAGGGTTGGATCCCAAGGCGCAGGCACAAATAAGGTTTAAACTATTTATTCACATAACTTAACTAAACTTAAAAACAACGAGAATGCATCGAGAATCACGACACGCCAAGCCCCCATAGGCTGCAGAGAAGCACAGCGGACAGTGAGCAATAATCCGGCAAAACAGACACAATTCTCAGACCCTTAAATAGACAATCAATCTCATTGGTTGTGGCTAGACATGTGAGTACTAGTACTGACATGGAATTCTCTGATTGGCTGTCATATAGCATAAAAGATCCTTGACATCATATAGTCCAGACATCATATAGACTAAAACTCGTTGAAACTGGATGCTGTTACATCAATACCAAAACAGACACGTAACGGGTCGTGAACTCTGGTGCACGGTCATGAACTCTACTCAAACTTAACCCAGGCGTGACCCCAGACATGAGACAAGACCCAAACATTACACCTGCATGACTCGAGTCATGACAGCGCATCGATGTTCTGACATTTCCAGACAGTTATCTTTTTGAACGGTGCCGTTTCACATTACAGTCCACCATCTACATACACAACTTAATCCGTCCTTACATTTGCAACAATACCAGCCGTAGTCATGCGCTCACATTCTAGCAAATATTGTGTGTTGCGCTCCGTTTTTTCTTAAATGTTTGAACAATGTTTTTATATTTCAAGTTGCTGTCAAGTGCGCTTCTCCCATGCAGTATTGCTCCTAAATGTAATAAATGAATGAGCTACCATTCAAGCAGGTTTCCACTACATTATTATTGTGATTGACCCGAGCAGCAACTTTCTCCCACGCAGCATCCCTCTCTTTTGTAGCTGCTACAGTGTTTTGCACTTTTTCCTCAAGACGTGTTCAAATTTGCCGTACGACCGCAGTAAGATTTCCAGTTCGAGTAGTAGTAAAAAAAAAAAAAAAAAAAAAAAAAAAAAAAAAAGGTTTCTCTCTGAGTGCTCCAACTTCCCCCATGACTCATAAACACCAAAAAACAGTGCCTGTTCTATTTAATTCCCCTCATTTCTAACTGTTTAATGCAGGGGTGTCAAACTCATGTTAGCTCAGGGGCCGCATGGAGGAAAATATATTACCAAGTGGGCCGCATCGGTAAAATAACGGTATATAACTTAAAAACGATTGCCGTCAATTATACGCAGATTTTCACGATTTATGGGCCAGCCCTAAATTACGGAGCTCAACTGTCATCATATTGTTCAAAAATAATAATAATACAAATGCAAATGGTACGCGGCAACACTGAGTTCTGGACGTGTTAAATCACGTTTTGCATATACAGTGATACCTCGGCTGACGAACGCTTTAGCTCACGAACTTTTCGCCTCACGAACATTAAATTCGCGAGAATTTAGTCTCTGCTGACGAACTACTTTTCGGCGGACGAACCAAACCACGCGGTCGAACAGCACCACGGTGGCGGCCACGAGAAGCTGACGCACGCTCACGGCGTCCCTGTTCGTCACCCCCTTTCTTTTAGTGCGGACGTGGTTTGTGTTTGATAGACATTTTGAGTGTACTTTTGCTATTATGGGACCGAAAAAGACCCCACCACAGGCTAGTGTTAAGCCGAATGCTTACCAGCGAGGGACGGCGATTCGGCGGCGCGTTTGCATTGTAGTCAATGGAGTTCGCGCCACTAAAAAAAGCGAAAGTGCCATCACGTACCTCAAAAAAGGAGAAAATCGTGCCACGGCTGTTTAGTCCCAGGAAAGAGGTGAAAGTAGTTGGCGGTGCTCACTTTTTGTTGACTCGCTAAAATGCTCCACTTCCTTGTTCACCAAGGGACACACCTCCTCCGCTCCGGTGAGCACGAAAGTGCGAATGAGCGACAACCGTTCCATAAACACTCTACGCGGTGAAACGCTCGCGAATGAAGTAAGTCTACCATTGCTACTATCCTTAAGAACTACCATCACAAAGTAAAATAAAACGACTTTATTATACAGTACAATTCATTTCTTTAATTACAATACAATAGCACATTTATTATACATAAAATAAGGTATATTTTTGTGTAGTTTTAAGGCTTATTTAGTAGAAAATTATGTTTTATAGGGACCTGGGAACGGATTATTCTCATTTTAATGGTTTCTTATGGGAAATAAATGTTCGGAAGAAGAACTTTTCGGCTTACACACACTCTCTGGGAACCAATTAAGTTCGTGAGCCGAGGTATCACTGTATATTGTTCCCAGAATGCATTGCGTGGTACAGTTAGTGACATTATAAGGACGCTAATCGTTGTCATATCTATGTGTGTTTCCAGGAATTGAATTTGTGTCGTATTTAACACGTTTGTCGGTCTATGATAAAAAATAAATAATAATAATAATAATAATAATTAAACAAACCATTATTTTGAGTTGTATGTAAAATAATGACATCCAGGACGATTCCCCCGTACAAGTTGCATTGCTCATCTGAGGACTGCTTGTGAAATTACAAATTTTATATATTTTGATTGTGGCCGGCTGATTAATTAATCCGACATTGGATTTTTTTTTTTTTTTTTAGCTTTATAAAATCATCTCGCGGGCCGTATTAAACCCCTTATGTTTGACACCCCTGGTTTAAAGTGTCTCCGAAGGAGAGTGAGGCATTTTTTTATTTCATTAAAAAATAATAATAATAATTGAATCTCTCTGATGCGTGGGGTTCCGTTCCCTTCCCCACCATTTCACATTCCTAGCCTGTTTATGTTCCACGTTGAAAATAGGTCATCCTGGTGAATTATTATTATTGGCGCAATATTGATCACTTGTAACACAGTGTGCTTGCGATGGATGGCTGGTTTGATAGAATGGATAGAGCCTCACATAAACAGTTACATTTGATAATTTATTCGTTTCTTGAAGTCTTAATGCTTCACAGCATTTTTGAAGATTCTTGCGCTGTAAAGACACTTATCTTCTGTAATGCATAGGTAATCACATGTGTGTCACCTCTCAATACTTGCGCTCCTTGACAGGCCAATCGGCTGTCCACTCAAAATGTGGAAAACCTGCATTTTACCTGGTGTTTTTTGGCCCCCCATTTTCACTCGCTTTCATTCATCAAGAGCCTGTGATTGACGTCTGGGGGACTGCCTGACACTGATGGTTGTGTGAGGGCATCATTTCCACAAGTAAAATATCAAAACAGTCAGATCTACCAAGCATGCGCAAACAAACTCACATAGCCATGCCTCAGATTCTTTTTTATCCCTGAGTTTTCCCTTTGTCAAATTGATATTGGAAGGCTCGTGCAATAAAGAAAGAATTTGAATTCACATTTGGACAAGACTATGGTCCTCTCCACTTACTGTAAGTGGTTTGGTGGTGCCTCAAGACAGAAAATGGATATATACTTACCACAGTAGTAGCGATAAAACTAATAATAATAATAATAATAATAATAACAACAACAACAATGATATTTAATTTAATTTAATTTAAAAACGATGTTTAAATTAATCTCCGGTTCGAGTCCAGGCTCGGACCTTCCTGGGTGGAGTTTGCATGTTCTCCCCGTGCCCGCGTGGGTCTTCTCCGGGTACTCCGGTCTCCTCCCACATTCCAAAGACATGCATGGCAGGTTAATTGGGTGCTCCGAATTGTCCCTCGGTGTGCGTGTGAGTGTGGATGGTTGTTCGTCTCTGTGTGCCCTGCGATTGGTTGGCAACCAGTCCAGGGTGTCCCCCGCCTACTGCCCAGAGCCAGCTGAGATAGGCGCCGGCAGCCCCCGCGACCCTTGTGAGGAATAAGCGGTCAAGAAAATGGATGGATGGATGTTTAAATTAAATGGAATTAAGATTTTAAGAATTGTGATAAATATTAAAAAAACAGGATGACTCATACACACTACGTTATTAGTTTATTTATGTATTGAATTTATTTATTATGTGACTGCTGCGGAGCAAAGCAGTAGTGGTGCTACTGCTTGCGAAGCAAAGCAGGCACATATTACTATCCTAAAAAACGGCCCCTGCGTTTATTATAGCGGAATTTTTCAGAAATAATGCGGCCCGAACCATTGAACATACCGGCACAAGTGAGGTATCAAAAGATGCGGCGCAATCTGACTAGGCGGGGAACCTTTTTTTTTTTTTTTTCTTGGAATTCCGAGTCACCATGGCGACGCAATTCATTACAATCCAATCCAAAAAACTGCCAAAAAGTCCCATAGGATGAATGGAGAAGGAGGGAAAAAGAGCCACAAATTAAACACCTTTTTCCAAGCTACGCTGCGCACACATGCATTTACCGAAGTTAAGTTAAAGTTAGCATGCTAATGTTAATGCTACGTTAGCATGCTACAGCTAGCTTAACATGCTAATGCTAATAAACTAATGCTAGCTTAGAATGCTAATGTTAAGTTAGCAAGCTAATGCCAAGCCAGCATGCTACCACTAATGTTAAGTCAGCATGCTACCGCTAATGTTAAATCAGCATGCTTATGCTAGCTTAGCATGCTAATGCTAAGTTAGCATATTAATGCTAATGCTAATTTAGCATGCTAATGCTAACTTAATATGCCAATGCTAGCTTAACATGCTAATGTTAAGTTAGCATGCTAATGCTAATGTTAATTTATCATGCTATTGTTAATGCTAAGTTAGCTTAGCATGCTAATGCTAGCTTGCTGACTGATTGAGAGATAAAGTACACCAACATTTGGCAAACTGTTCAGTGCATTCAGCTTTCCACCTTGCAAGAGTCAGCAGTCACATCCAAAATTTCCGCGGAAAAGTTTCTAGTTTATTATTTATTTTAACCAGGCCTATCTTAAAGTAGGCCCACGATATGTTTTGTATTAGGTAAAGTCAAGGTGTGTTTAGTGGAGCCTGTTGTAGTCAGTTACAGCAGTATAACAATATAGGCATAAGCAATAAAAAAATGCAGAAGTTGCTTTTAACCTTCAGCCAAGTATTAATTGCCAGTTCTGCTATTTTATGTTTGTTAATGGCACTTTTTTCGGTCACGTTATTTTTATTTTTTTTGGCCTATATAGTAATTGGTATAAAAAGGTATATACACAAATATATGTTCTTACATTTTAGTTTACCTGTGTTCCAAAAGGAAACACTCATTATTTTAACACGTTTAACACGTCCTGTGATTTTAATGTCATCGTACTTATGACTACATTATTGGTTTTCTCTATACAAGTTACAGCAATCTGTAATTTCGACCAAAAAATTGAGTCTGTTTACATCATTTTATGTCATGTTTTGCATTTTACAAAAAATAGCTGTCAAGTAAACAAGCCTTTTTTGTTTTTCTGTTTACATTTTTATGATGTCATAATTTTACAGCATTTCGCTGTCAATTTTACAGTGTACCGGACACCCGGAACAACCCTCAATAATAATAATAATAATAATAATAATAATAATAATAATAATAATAATAATAATGATAATAACGATAATAATAACAATAATAATAACAATAATAATAATAATAATAATAATAATGATAATAATAATAATAACGACAAAAACAACAACAACAACAATAATAATAATAATAATAATAATAATAATAATAATAAAGAGGAACAAAAACACCCGTAGAGTTTCAATTTTAATATGGTGTATTAAACAATATACTCTTCAAGCCAAAATGAACAGTTCTTCAAATCAATACATATTAACCGTGTATTATGATTTTTGCACCGAATATCTTCCTAGCGGATATGACTTAGTAAAGCCTCGTTGTTTTTACCTGCTGGCTGTGCATGTGCTTGTTGTTTTTCTCCTCCTGATTCGTCTCATTTTTAAATTAATTTGCATTATTGTTGTGTTGCCTGTTTTTGTTCAAGGGTGGAAGGGTTGTAGGAGCCTGTTTCGGATACATGCGCACATGCACGCACCCCGACAAGTCCAATACTTATAGGCGGCAACCTCTTGCCAGTGACAGAAAAGACAAATTAACGGGACATCATATTGCTCTTTCAAATGGGGTTTTACTCCATCGCATTTCAGCAGAAAAGAGATTTGCTATGGCACTATGTTGGGGGAATAAAATACTCAGTCACTGTAGGTCACAATCTATCTCCTCATATAGCTCCTCAATTTCCTTCATTTCCGCAATTCTGATATGGATAGAAGCTATTGCATCAAGACGTTAACTGAAAGGACTACATCACTTGAAACCCGCCTACCTTGAGGATAATCGACCCTTGCCACTGACCACAACCTGCGCTGGACGCCCCATCCGCCCGACCGATAATCTAAAGCCTGGTTCACACGGCAGGAGAATTGGCCCGATTTTAGCCCCGAATTTCCCCTCCCGACAATTGTAAGGACGCGCCGAGACGCAAGCGATAATCTTCACAGATAATCCTGCCGTGTATATTGTCATCACACACAGAGCCTCCCGATATCGGCGCTCGGAAGGACCCCCGACTTGAAATCGGGCATATCCAACAAGTTGGATTTTTTTGGCCTGATTTCGCTCCGCGCAGCAGATTGACAGTGACGTGCAGCCAATCAGAAAAGCGAGCCAGCGAGGAAGCCGGTGGGGAATCCAAAATCAAAACAGTCATGGCGCAGCAGAAAGTCCGTGCTCGCGCTATTACACTCTTTTTATTTTTTTTACTTATTTGTATTTTTTTTTAATACACGCACACACATTCTCCACAAATAAACGTGGTCTCCGGGTGGGACGCCAACCCGCGCCGCCAGTACCGAGCCGAGGTCAAGCGATGTCTCGCCAGTGCCCATTTACGCTCCCTTAAACAACACCTTTTCTTTTTATGCCGCTTTTTCGACTGAAAACCAGAATCGACTCATGTTGACGACTCGGAAGCCACGTTTAATCTTGAGAGGTTTTGCGAGACTTCCTGTCACATTCTTGAATGAACTCGGCTCGTGTGGAGTGTGTTGATTGTGCAGTGTGGCCGCACACCACACATGGTAGGTTCAAAACTGGAACTCCCGTGATTTTTTCTCTTCACGTGTGGTGTCTGTCAAAGATTGGAAATCGGCCGACAATTTTAAAATCTTGCCGTGTGAACCAGGCTTAAGCAGTGATACTCACTATTTTTTTACACAAGCGCCATATTAGCAAAGCAAAGTCAAGGCGCGAGCCACTTTAGAGACAATATATCAAATCACCATGCAAACAAGCTGGAACACTGACAGGAGCACCTGGTGTCGCCATTGACAGTTACCTCCTTTTTGAAAGCAACATTAATTAAAATGAAAGGAGACGGTTTTGACTGTGTTCTCATATGGTTCTAACGCCTAGTTCACATGGCAGGAGAATTGGCCCGATGTTAGCCCCGAATTTCCCCTCCCGACAATCGTAAGGACGCGCCGAGACGCAAGCGATAATCTTCACAGATAATCCTGCCGTGTGTGTTGTCACCACACACGGCGCCTCCCGATATCGGTGCTCGGAAGGACCCCCGACTTGAAATCGGGCATATCCAACATGTTGGATTTTTTGGCCCGACTTCGCCAGCGAGCCAGCGAGGAAGCCGGGGAATCCAAAATCAAAACAGTCATGACGCAGCAGAAAGTCTGTGCTCGCGCTATTACACTCTTTTTATTTTTTTTAATTATTTCTTTCTTTTTTCTTTTTTTTTTTTAAATACACGCACGCACATTCTCCAAAAATAAACGTGGTCTCCGCCAACCCGCGCCGCCAGCACTGAGCTGAGGACAAGCGATGTCTCGCCAGTGCCCATTTACACTCCATTATTAAACAACACCTTTTTTTATGCCGCTTTTTCGGCTGAAAACCAGGATCGACTCATGTTGACGACTCGGAAGCCACGTTTAATCTCAAGAGGTTTTGCGAGACTTCCTGTCACATTCTTGAATGAACTCGGCTCTTGTGGGGTGTGTTGATTGTGCAATGTGGCTGCACACAACAACGGTACGTTCAAAACTGGAACTCCCGTGATTTTTTTTTTTGAAGATTGGAAATCGGCCGACAATTTTAAAATCTTGCCATGTGAACCAGGCTTAAATTGCCATTAGGCATGGGCCGTTATTACATTGTGAATGTATGATAACACTGAACAAAAATATTAACATTACAAATCTAAAATGTCCTTTTTTGAAATATTTGGGTAAATAAAAAGTGTTGTTTTTTTAAACAAAATATAGAATACTTGGTATATTAACAACCTGTTAAGTTTAAATAGGTAAATAAATAATAAATAAATAAATGTTTACAATCTTCTGTTTAAATCCTTCTTAGCAAGTCACAGTATTCCATCAACGGTAAGCTCTTTATAGAACAGACCCAAGCTACTTGTGTTGTCACTGTCGTACTTATACTTGTATGTTTTTTTTTTTTTTTTAATGGGATACTTCACTTATTTAGCCTATTATAGCAATAAAAAGTTAATATTTTGTCTATAATTAATTTGATACTTTCATTATTTTTCATGTGCAATTAGTACCTTTAAAAACACATTTTGCAACTTGCTGTCGACTGAAAATGACATCACAAGGGCTCAGATAACCAATCACAGCTCACCTGTTTTCTAGGTTTGGACATGTGACATTTACAAGCTGAGCTGTGATTGGTTACCTGAGCCCTTGTGATGTAATTTTCAGTCGACAGCAAGTTGCAAAATGCGTTTTTAAAGGTACTAATTGTACATGAAAAATAATTCAAATCTAAACTTTATTATAGGCAAAATATCAATGTTTGACTGCCAAAAATGGCTAAATAAGTAAATTATCCCTTTAAGGACAATGAAAACTGAGGGCGGCATGGTGGGTGAGTGGTTAGCATGTCTGCCTCCCAGTACTGAGGATGCAGGTTTGAGTCCAGGCTTCAGCCTTCCTGTGTGGCGTTTGCATCTTCTCCCCGTGCATGCGTGAGTCTTCTCTGGGTACTCCGGCCTCCTCCCACATTCCAAAGACCTGCTTGGCAGGTTAATTGAACGCTCTGTGTTGTGGTTGTTGCCTTGTCTGTTCCCTCACTCTCCCTCTGTCAGCCAGGGCAGCGCAGGAAGCAAAGCTGGGGAGCAGGGCTCGTTTACAGCCACACCTGTATGCAATCAGTCGGCTTCTTAAGCCCAACTCGCTTCTCCTGGCACATAATGGTTGGTTGGTCTCATGGTTGCTTTACACAGCTCTGCTCTCCAGCAGTTTTCCAGCCTCTAGTGTCTTACTCTAGTTTTAAGTGAGTTTTTTTTTTTCCCTCGTAGTGATTGTGTGTTGTCTTTTCTTAGTTGAATTTTTTCCCCACAAGGCGAACTTTTGTTCCCTGTGTACAATAAACTTGTAATCAATTCTGCACCTGGGTCCTTGCCAGCTGATCTCCCCGCAACAGAATCGAATCATCTGGCCAAAAATGGACCCAGCAGTATCAGAAGGCCTCAAATGAGCGCTCTCCAGCCAGGCAGCCAAGGTGAGCCAGCACAAATTCTCTTTGCTTCAGATCATGGACCATATACAACAGCTCACAGCAAATGTGGCGCAATTGGGTGGCCAACTCAAGGCAATGAAGGACCAGCAAGGGTCACCAGCAGCGCACCCCTCTTGCCAGCCCCCAGCCGACCCGGCTGTCAGCCCAGCAACCCAACCCAGAGAACCGTACCTCCCAATACCTGGCAGGTATTCAGCAGACTTGGGGACATGTAGCCAGTTTCTACACCAGTGTGCATTAGTCTTCAATCAGCAACTTAGCACTTAGCACGATCAATCAAAGATCGCTTTTGTAATGAGCTTACTCACAGGACAGGCAGCCGCTTGGTCCCTTGCCATCACAAACCAACAGTCAGAGATCCTCACTTATTATGCATTATTTTCCCAAGAAATGAAACATGTTTTCGACCACCCAGTTCAAGGCAGACAGGCCGTGGGACACTTGTTAGACCTGCAGCAGGGAAGCGGTTCGGTTTCACAACATGCAATTACTTTGCGCATCTTGGCAGCGGACAACGGGTGGCAGAACTCAGAACTTCAGGCCATATTCCAGAAAGGGTTGTCCAGTGAGATAAAGGACGAACTTGCACTTAGAGAGGACAGCCCTTCCTTAAATCATCTCATAGATTTAGCCATCCGACTAGACAATAGAATGAGAGAAAGGGGCAGAGAAAGGCAAGAAAACAAAGAACTTCTCATGAACGATCGACCTGCCCCTCTGGACTCACCATGGGCCCTTCACAGTACCAACCATAACTCCGTCGAGCAGCACCCAGGGTCACACCATCCTCCATCAGACGAGCCCATGCAGATAGAACGGTCACGTCTGACTCCAGCCGAAAGACGACGGAGGTACCGGAAGCTCTGCCTCTACTGTGGTGGGAAAGGGCACTTCATCAGACCTGTCCAGAGGTGCCAAAAGGCCAGGCTCACCTGTGTGCTCCAGCTTACAGCAGGAGCACACTGGTGAGCCGTATCTCCACACCCTCCGCCTCCCGCTTCCAAGTGAAAGGTACAATCCATGCTCCTCAGTGCTCCACTCCGGTTCAGGTCTTGGTTGACGCTGCTGCAGATGATAATTTCATCGACACTGACTTTGTTAGACAACATAAGCTCTCAGTTTTCGAGATATCCACACCAAAGGATGTTTATGCGGTCGATGGTAGATTGCTAGAGACAGTTACTCATAAGACTGAGCCGCTCAAGTTTACTCTCTCCACTAACCATCATGAGACTATCGGACTGTTTGTGATAAGCTCGCCTTCAACTCCAGTGATCTTGGGCACCCCATGGTTGAAACAACACAACCCTCATACTGACTGGACAACATCCACCATCCGGAGCGGGAGCACGTACTGCCACGCTCGTTGTTAGCCGTTCCAGCCCGGGCCTCCAGCACAGCTCCTTCGCCTGTGGACATTGACCTGTCTAGGATACCCCCTGAATACCACAATCTAACGGAGGTATTTAGCAAATCATCTGCAAACACTCTGCCACCTCACAGGCCTTATGACATATGTGCAATTGATCTCTACCCGGGAGCTCCTGTCCCCTCCAGGCGTTTGTACCACCTCTCCAAACCCGAGGCAATGGAGAGGTACATAACAGACTTGGTGGCAGCAGGGCTGATTCGCCCTTTATCCTCTCCGGTGGGGGTGACCTTCTTTGTCGAGAAGAAGTATGTCTCTCTACGTCCGTGCATAGACTACACAGGGTTGAATGACATAACTCTAAAAAACAAGTACCCCCTCCCATTGATAGACTCTGCATTCAGCCCCCTGCAGGAAACTGTGATCTTCACAAAGCTGGACTTGAGAAATGCCTACCATCTGGTCCGGATCCGCGAAGGGGATGAGTGGAAGACAGCTTTCAATACGCACCTACGACATTTCCAATACCTAGTAATGCCTTTTGGGTTGACCAATGCTCCGGCCATTTTCTAAGCGCTTGTAAATGATGATCTTAGGGATCTCTTGAACAGGGTTGTTTTTGTTTATCTGAATGATATACTGATCTTTTCTCACTCCGCTGTGTAGCATGTTAGCCATGTATGCAATGTTTTACACAGACTTCTAGAAAGCAAACTATATCTGAAAGTTGAGAAATGCAACTTTCATGTGGATTCAGTGAATTTCTTTGGTTACTTAGTTGAAAGCCAAAGTGGAAGCCGTTGAAAACTGGCCGGCCCCTTCCACTCGCAAGGAACTGCAATGTTTTCTTGGGTTTGCTCATTTCTATAGGCGATTCTTTTCTTTTTTTTCTTTTTTTTTTTCTTTTTTTTCTAAAAAAGAGCTCAGAATTGTTCATTCGGTAGTCTTACCGATTCAACGTCTTATCATCATTGTTCTTTTTTTTTTGTGTGTGTGTGTATTAGGGGTGGGACAAAAAACCGATTCGACCGAACCATCGGTCGTCAAGGGGAGCTAAACGGCCGTATCGGTAGCAGACTTGTCAACCGATACAAAATCCGCCGGGAATCCTTAGATACGTTGCTTGTAAAGCTGTGGACCGGATATCGCGTTGCTGTGAATCGGTTGCGAGTGAGGCTTTATGGTTTTCATAACAATAGCAAGAGTTCTGCGCCGTGCTCTACTTGTTTTGTTTACATTTCAGTAGCATCACTATTCAAGCTACTTCCGTGTTTACAGAGAGCTAGCAAAGTTGCGCTCAGAGACGCTTCATTCCCCGGATGTTGTAAACATAATGCATAGACGTTACGCACCTTTTTTTTTGGGGGGGGGGGGGGGGGGGGGCCTACCGTCAACGCCGGGCTCGCGACACGGCACGCGCGCAGTCGCGCACAACGAGTGACAACATGCAAATGGAGACAGTTAGCAGAAGCCGGTGCCGTACATCTCGGTATTTCCCATGGCTATCGAGTCCTCTCGGTGCACTTGTATGTCCCGGGCCAGCGTTGGTACTGCGCGCGAGCCAAAATGAATAACTCCCGTGACGATCCAATGCATGGATTCAAACGACACAGGTATGCCCCACAGCCAACACACCAGCTAAGCTAAAAGTACACTGCAAGTATCTCATTTCTCAGTTTGTGGCTCCCTATCAATGTACACAACTAGCATGAGCAGCAGGGAACTGAGACGTGCCCGCAATTACGTCATCAAACTCAAAATGAACGACAGCCCAAAAAACAAAACAAACAGTGGTCATCATCGTGTCTCAGATTAAAAAAACAAAAAAGATGTCATACATGAACCAAAAATGAATGTGATGGCAAAAGAAAAACAAAAATTGTTAAAAACAAAAATTGTTGATAAAAAGGTTAGGGCACTTTTGGAAATATTTTTGGATATATTAAGTTGTTAAAATGTGTTTGATAGATTTATTGTTCCATAAGGTGGCTTCATATTTCTTTTGGCTGGACGGTAGGTTTATTTCATGTCTTAAATTTATGTTTCTGAAATACTTCACAATGTGGACATATTCTGTTTAATTGTGTTGGTGTCTTTTTAAAGGTTAAATATTTATATTTCAAATTGAACTATCAGCCTTTTGTTTTCCTGATCCTGATTTTTAATTAAAAAAACAAAACAAAAAACAATTATAACTGTCAATAACAACCAATAAATATTTAAACTGATACATTTTTCAGTCATATCGCCCAGCCCTTTGTTCCGGTCCATTTAAATAATTGATTCAATATATAAAAATATAGAAGACATTGTTGTTGTTCTTTTTTTAACACATTTGTAGATACTGTAAAAATTTGTGGTGTTTTAAGATTAATGTTTACAAGCAAAAAATGTCACTATAAGTTTTGAATATTGAAATTAATCGTATCGAATCGAAAATTGTATCGTTCCCAAACTTAATCGAACCGTATCGAACCGTTCTGTTCTGAAAGATAATCGTTTTTCAATCGAATCGCAACTTGTGTATCGAGATACATATCGAATCGGCCTCATGTCAGAGATTCCCACCCCTAGTGTGTATGTGTGCGTGCGTTTGCGTGCGTTTGCGTGTGTTTGCGTGTGTGCGTTTGCATGCGTGCGTGCGCGTGCGTGTGCGTGTAAATACGTATAAATTTATACTCATTAATTCACCTAAAACCTTATAAATATCCCATTATCCTTCGCCTTAACCAGGTACTTCAGAATCTTGCCAGAGTCGTGAGGTTCAAATGGTCAGGAGACCAGAGAAAAGGTCAGAAAAAAAAATAAAGAGAAAAGAAAGATAAATCAAAGTGAAATCCAGCACCGACCAAACACTTCCTGCCATCCCCATGGTTACAAAATCAAAGTCTTACGCCCACCCCGGAAGCCTCTAAATTCCAACAGATTAGCGAGATCTCAAGAGACCAGAGGAAAAACTAAAGAGAGGAAGGAGGGAAGGATCGATGAGGCAGAGTGAGATCCATAGAAGCCAGTACATCCAATCCATCAAAGTGAAATCCAGCACCAACCAAACCCCTCCTGCGTGGTTACAAAACCAGAGTCTTATGCCAACCCCAGAAACCTCAAACTTCCAATAAATTGAGATCTCAAGTGACCAGAGGAAAAACTAAAGAGAGGAAGGAGGGAAGGATAGATAAAGCAAAGTGAGATCCACAGACACCAGCACCCACTGATTCAAGGGGCTGTGGGAGGGAGAGGCAAATTCTGTTTGAGTTTCAGTAGATGCTGGTGCGATGGATCTGGCATGCATAAGGACCACCACCAAAGAAAGAAGCCGTCAATTCTATAGGCGATTCATTCGCGACTATAGCCGTATTGCAGCTCCACTGTCTCAACTCACTTCCACTAAAGTGAGCTTTTTTTGGTCTGAGGAAACTCAGTCTGCTTTTCAAGGTTTGAGAGGCATGTTTACAAACACTCCTGTGCTTATTCACCCAGATCCAGAGCAGCAGTTTGTGGTCGAGGTTGATGCCTCGGACTCCGGGGTCGGGGCTGTCCTCTCCCAATGCCTGCCTGCGGACAGAAAACTCCATCCCTGTGCCTATTTCTCCCGCCGCCTGACCCCCGCAGAACGAAACTATGATGTGGGGAACCGAGAGCTACTGGCGGTAGTGTTGGCGCTGCAAGAATGGTGACACTGGTTGGAGGGGGCAGTGCAGCCTTTCATCATCTGGAAAGATCACAAGAACTTTTCATACCTCCGCACTGCCCGGCGACTGAACTCGCGACAGGCCCGCTGGGCGCTTTTCCTGGGTCGCTTCTGGTTCACCCTCACCTATCGCCCCGGCTCGAGGAATGTCAAGCCGGACGCTCTATCTCGACAGTTCCCCATGCAGGGGGTAACACCCCCGATGAGCCCATCCGACCTCCTGGCTGTATGGTAGGGGCATTGAGATGGCAAGTGGAGCAGGAGGTACAAGAGGCTCTCCAGGGCCTGCCGACACCTGATGGGTGTCCCCCTGGCCAATTGTTCGTTTCCGAGAAAGTCAGATCGTGAGTGCTCACTTCACAAGTCATCACATCGTCCACCAGCGGGCCTCCTTCAACTCCTACCCATTCCATCACGCCCCTGGTCGCATATTGCAGTAGACTTTGTTACCGGCCTCCCACCATCAGAAGAACATGACGCCATACTAACCATAGTAGACCGTTTTTTTTTGTCCAAGTCAGTTCATTTTGTCCCTCTCTCCAAGTTACTCTCTGCCTTGGAAACGGCTAACTTCTTGATTACTCATGTGTTCAAACTGCACGGCATTCCCCAAGACAGATGCCCACAATTCATATCGTGAGTTTGGAAAGCAGTCTGTCGGGCACTGGGAGCCACTGTCAGCCTCACATCCGGTTACCATCCCCAATCCAACGGCCAGGTCAAACAGGCCAACCAGGACCTGGAGACTGCGCTGCGTTGTGTGGCCTCCCGACTTCCGTCCTCCTGGGCTACTCACCTCCCATAAGTCGAATATGCACACAATTCCCTAGTCAGCTCTGCCACCGGTATGTCACCGTTTATGGTCAACTTTGGTTTCCAAACCCCCCTGTTCCCAAATCAGGAGTCGGACACCGCGGTGCCAGCCGTCAGAGCCCAGTTCCGTCAGTCAGGAGAGTATGGCGGGAAACTAGAGCTGCTCTTGGTCAGACGGCAGAACGTAACAGACGACTGGCGGACAGTAACCGAACCCCATCCCCCGACTACAAGGTGGGACAAGTGTGGCTCTCAACACGTGACCTTCCCCTACAAACAGATTCCCGGAAGATGTCCCCGAAATTCATTGGTCCTTAACCGTTGGTCAAGATCATCAACCCCAGTGCCGTCCGCCTCAGCCTTCCCTCCTCGCTCAAGGTCCACCCAGTGTTTGACGTTTCCCCTCCTCAAACCTGTGACCGAGAGCCCGCTCAAGCCCCCAGCACCATCACCGCCTGCTCCGTGTCTCATCGGAGGTCATCCCGCATACACAGTGAACGGGATTCTGGAGGTCTGCAGGCGAGGCAGTCGTCAATATCAATACTTGGTCGACTGGGAGGGGTCCGGTCCCGAGGAGTGTTCCTGGTTATCCCGCTCCCTCATCCTGGACCTACAGCTGCTGCGGGATTTCTATGCACTGTACCCGGGTGGGCTTGGTCGGATGCCAGGGGGTGTCATATACACGAACATCTTACCAGCTAGAAATGCACGAAGCGCCTCTCGCTGTTCAACATTCAACAAGGAAACAGTAATTCTGCAAGAACAGAATTAAATGTAGCGTCCATTCGTCCGTGTTTGGTTTGTTTGTTCGCGTCGGCACTGGCTTCCTGGTTTCGTCACAGTGGCATGTCCCACCTCAAACACAATGTCCCTCTGTGATTGGTCCGAAACACCAGCGGTTTGGATCGGTGGAAATCAACGGGCTCCTACAAGGCTTGGTACAAGATGTATTCTATGGAGTTTGTGAACTCACAAACACAGCGACAATTCATCTTGCAAGAGCAAGGTTAACCTATTTGTATCTTAGCCCCGCCCTCCACCACCATTCTTCACTGCTCTTTCTTCTCCGTGCAAGAACTCGTTTGAGAATGAGGGAAAAATAAATAAATTGAAGGCAATTAACTTCAGAGAGGCCGCTCGTTCAAATCGGCAATCGGCCCATGCCTAGAACTTGCCAGTCGAACCGCCAATTAAAGCTAGAAATACTGCATTTAGCTCACTAGCCGAGCAATGAGTATGACATGTCCGTCGAACTTCGTCGACCAAGGACTCTTTAACAGGAGTACTTGTAGTGGCAAACACGATTTGTGTTTCAGATATCTGAAAGCACAAACTAGTGAGCCAATCCTTGCCTCTTTAAAATCCTCATTCGGACCTCTTTTACGCCTGCCTTTCCTGTATATAAAATGATGGTCTGAGTGCGCTCCGGGACTGCTGAGCCTTTTATGTCCACTTTTTTCTGCATATAAATGATCTGTGGGCAAATAAACATGCTCCAGCTCTGACTCGCTCGTTCTGTCTTCCTACAATTTCAGTGGCAAAATATGGACTATCCAAAACACTTGGCAGCTCTGAAGATGACAAACTTTCACTTGTGTCACTGCATTTAATTTTAAGTTCGCTGTCAGTATAACACAACGATCAAATTACGAGGCATGGTTTATTACATCATACTAAATGAGAAACTTGCTGATAGCTCTTCATCGTCAGATTCAGAGTGAAGAGTGAATACGACTGCTTAATCCAATTATGTTAAGAGATTGTCAGTTTATGGCTTGAGAAATTCACAAAAATATCTCATAGTGCTGTCATTATTAATTTTTTGAACTGATTAATCTATCGATTATTCAATCGATTAATCAACTAATTTGATTCATTTTAATTTTGCATTAAAGTGTTTAAAAAACAAATTCCCCCTGATTACTCTTTATTAACCAGTGATTAGTCTTTACTTCAAATTTGTATAGTGTTTTTTTTTCTTTTTTCTTTTTTTTTTTAAAGGGTGGGGATTTATGTTTTACTATGCTACCGGTTCGGTCATTGTTTTCCAAAGTAAAAAGTTACAGATGTTTGCAAATGTCTTATTTTGATTTGATTTATCTTGAAGTAGCAAATGAAGGATGACAGAAATCAGTGAAAAATTACTGTTGATATGCTGAAATCAGAGGATTTGAACAATTTCAAAACATTGGCTCCAACGATTACTTGATTATGAAAATAATTGTCGATTCATTTGATAATAGATTACTTGCCTATTAATCGATTAACTTTGACAGCTCTAGTATCTAATTTTTACAATGCCTTTTCATCACGTTTCTACCAAAGTAATCAGATTATTTGTAATTGTACTCTGTCCTAAAATGTTTTTAGGGTGATTCCATCTCATGTCTCATGTGAAGAACTAAGTTATTGAGTAATAACTTTTAAAATGTCATAACATGTATCGTCATCCTTACATCTCTACATCTATCAAGCGAGTGATCAGTTTCAGTTTCTCCCAGTACCCCTCAGAGCTGTATCGTCTCCTGGAAATGGAATGCAAGACAATGGACTATATGCACAAATCACTTCCGCATTCCCCGGATGAACGCACCCAACCTTCAGCGGAACACATTTTTGATGGGATGTAAAACTCTAATCCTAAATCCTTGCTTTAATAATATATCAGAATTCTAGAATTACTAATTTGATCTCCCAGAGCATATATATATATATATATATATATATATATATATATATATATATATATATATATATATATATATTCAATGTAAATTATGTATTGTAGCTCCTCTACGGGTTCAAACAATATCTTACGGCCCCCATCCCTCCAGTCAGACGGTATATAGGTGAGTGTTGACTCTTCAGATGGAACCTGCCGGCTAACTGTTCACAACATGCAAGATTTTCATTGTTCCATTTCTATTTATTTTATGATTTTATTTTATTTTTGATACGTTATTAGATAAGAATAGTTTATTAGTACATTAACATGATAGAACAGGGAGTAGGACTAGATCAATTATTGCACTTCTTCCGAATCCTTTTGAACATGTAATTTATGATATTAAAGGATCATTGTGCAGTTTGTCACTTTTTTTTTTTACTCACGACTGCCACTTCTGGCCCAAAGTGTAACTGCAGAGGAAAACAGTCAGGGCTCTTTGTACTCGTTTGGGCATTAGTGGAGCATTAGCATTACCCTTTTAAACGGCACAATGCACCGTTAATGAAATGTTTTATGTCGTGAAATTTTTATTTTAACTTCAACTTGTATTCTGTAAGGTTTTAATATGTTCAATAAACCAAGAACAACAACTCTCTGCTCTGTTAGCCTCCTCTTCGGCCAAATTTCTTCGCCGACATTGTCAATATTTTGAAGCAGATATAATGCCTCTGCTGTTTAGTTCTTTTTTTTTTTCCATATCAGCCCATGGTGACATGCTGAAACGTGCTTGCTATGGAAATCCGACAGCGTTGTCAGCGGTGTAAGAATAATGACTCATACAAATATTTTCATGTTTTTAATACAATAAAATGGCAGGATGAGAATAATATACGTACAGTCACATGAAAAATAAAAATGCCAGAAAGGCAGAACCAGATAATTTTGTAAACAGAGTAACAACACGCTGTTGTGTATTGTTACTAATGTACGGTGGCCCTGAAGTGCAAAACGCAAAAACAAAAAAACTGACAACTGCAAATCAAAAAACACAAAAACAAAAACAAAACACCACAGCAAATAAAAAATAACACCGACAAAAGGGTTGTGTTGTTCCGGTTTTTGTGTTTGTGTTGTTTGATTTGTAATTGTGATTACTTTTTGTTGTTTTGTTTACTATTTTGTGTTTGTGTTTTTTGATTTGTGTTGGTGGTAACCGTTTTGTTGTTTTGTTTAGTGTTTTGTGTTTGTGTTTCTTGATTTGTGTTTGTGGTAACCTTTTTGTTGTTTTTTTCCAGTTTCTGTGTTTGTTTATTGATTTGTGCTTGCGATTGCTTTTTTTTTTTTACCAGCAATATATTTATTGACATTTTTCAAATTAAAAAAAAAGAAACAACAGCTTTCAACAACTTACAAAAAAATAAAAAAATAAAAATAATTCTCATGACATAGAAATTGTACAAGCTAGCTCAGAGTATTGTCCAACATCAAGATTGCCCTTGATTGTATCTTAGAAAACTAACATTGCATACATAAAAAGGGGCACAACAAATGACAAATACTGAGTACAAAATTACATGAAAACAAACAAACCCCACCCCAAAAAAATAAAATAAAAATACACATACACACACATACAGGTCTAACTTGTCATCTTCAGCCCAAGTTACTTAACGATTATGTCAAATCGAGAAGAACAAACTCAAATTCACAGTACAGTACACAACCAGTTTCATGCATATTACATACATTAAATTTCAACAGAAAAAGTATTTATTTAATGGACTGCAGAGGACCACCAAAAAAATCACACCTCATTAGGCTCATTGGCATGCCTGAGATCCACACTCTCCAGATAGTGCATAAATGGGCCCCAAATACTTTGAAACAATGACAGTTTCCCTTTAATAATGTAGGTTATTTTCTCCATGGGTAAAGTTGTGGACAGTTCCTTAATCCAGTCGATGAACTTTGGTTTACTTGTCCTCCTCCATGAGAGTGCTATGACTCTTTTTGCAAGCAAAAAACATAAATCCAAAGCAGTTAGTATTTTCCCAGACATCTGATGGTCATCAGGATATAATCCTAAAACAAACACCTTAGGTTCAAGAACTAGTTTCACATTGAATATGCTTTCTAAGGCTTGTTTGACCTCTTGCCAAAAGTGTTGAACTTTATCACATTTCCATACACAGTGAAAGAATGTCCCCTTTTCCGCCCCACACCTGAAACACCAATCAGGGATGGCACCATTATACTTATTAAGCTTTGCGATTGCTTTTTGTTGTTTTGTTTCATAGTTTGTGTTTGTGTTTTTTGATTTGTGCTTGCGATTACCTTTTTGTCGGTGTTATTTTTGATTTGCTGTGGTGTTTTGTTTTTGTGTTTTTTGATTTGCAGTTGTCAGTTGTTGTTTTTTGTCTCTTTTTGCGTTTTGCACTTCAGGACCACCGTACCTAATGTAACGGCTAGGCGGCACTGTGGTATGTTGTTGACATGTAGGTTGAGAGCAAACAGTTCAGTAAAGACATCACTGAAGCTAAGTTGCTGTCTGCCTCTTTTTATACAGCACTACACAAAGAGCTGTTAACCCCTACTATAACAAAGCCAACACAAAGTAAAGGATCACAACATACATCAGTTTAACTTCAAAATACAGCTCTGGCTCTACTGTTAACAAACGGCGCCCTTGTGTGATCGAGTTATCCCTGCCAATGTTAACAAGTTACAACAAACTGTCTCCAGTGGTTAGCGTTAGCATAAGAGGGGAGAAAACAAGGCAGAGTTAAACCTGTCTATCTGCGCACACAGCAATGATTGCTCGATGTACTGTCGTCTCGCCTCTTCTTTGATGCCTTGACAAATGCACGCAACCACACTCATAAGAAATAAATTACGAAAATATACACCAAAACGCTGACAACTGGTGAGGTTCTCTGAAGGAAAACAAATGGAGATGGCAACAACTGGAAAAGGCGGAACACATCACAGCTGTTTGTGCAAAGAGTCCATAGCACAAACAAGCCTCACACTATTGATGTTATTGTCCAAAAGTAGGGATGTAACGATAAGGGCAATATCATGATATCGTGATATTAAAACTGCCACAATATCGTCGTTGTCATGTTCACAATATTTGAAAGGAACACATCTGTTAAAAAAAAAAGTCAGGTTGATTTTCATTTGTTCAGTTCTAGCACCCTCTAGTGGCTAGTTTATTAGTGCAATTTAATTTTCATTTGGGATGTTTTGGCATATGTTTAAAATCTATGCTAATTGTCAGATGAAGGGGAACCGAATTTGCTTGTGAAGCGATCAATGTGTGCTCGCGTTACCAAGTAAGTGCCTCAATATTGTTGTTAGAGATTGTAGGTGGTTTATATTCATTGCTGTTATGTACAAAAGTACAATCTTGTGCTTTTTTTAGTATGAGCTCTTTTTAGGGCCCGAGCAGCGGCGGCGGCGGTGCCGCTGCGAGGCCCTATTGTTTTTCAAGGAATTCTTATTATTCTTTTTCTTTGTTATTATTCTTTTCCGCAAACAATCACATTTTTGAGACACTAAACGTGAACGAAAACTCACCAAACTTTACACACACGTCAGGCCTGGCGAAAAATTTTATATTTTAAAGTCGCCATAGGTGATAACAGAAAAATGGCTCCATAGCGCCACCTACATAGGTTAAACGGTGCAATGACCCTGACCCGCTACGATTGTCCGACGGCTATGAAAATTGTGTGGCACCTGTATCACATCCCGATGAACAAAAACCTCTTTGATGTGTGTACCCTATACTAAAGTAGACAGAAAGTGAGGTATGATCATTTGAATGTCCAATTTTGGCCCAGTTTTGCACATTTACATGGATCATACTATTGCCCGCTTCTCCTACACGGTTAACCCGATTGACTTTAAACTTGGGCTGTACCATCTCAACACCTGGGACAACATCATGGTAAAAAATCAAAAAATTTTGACCTACTATATGACGGGGGTGAGGCATCAAATTTAGAGTTTCAAAACTCTTACTAAACGTAGTATTGCCGGTTGTACGTTTAACCTAGAGCTACGAAAATTGGTACACATATGTAACAGACTATGATCTACAAAAAAGTCTGTTGGTGCCATATGCTAAACCCAACAGGAAGTCCGCCAGAGAAGGGGCATCAAATTTTGCGTTTCAAAATTCTTACTTAAAGAAGCATTCCCGGCTGTACGTTTCACCTAGAGTTACCAAAATTTGAAGACATATGTAACAGCCCTCAAGGTACAAAAAACTCTTTTTGAACCATATGCTAAACCTAACAGGAAGTCCGCCATTTTTATTTAATTTGGAACGTGTTGCCATTTTTTTGGCCGCTTCATAGGGGTCTTATTTTAACGAACTACTCCTACAGAGTTTATCCGATCATCTTCAAACTTGGTGTGATTCATCTTAAGATGTTGAAGATGAAAAGTTATTGAAAGCTTTTTATTTCATCGCACGCTGTTGCCGTGGCATGCACTTGTTTGCAAAGGAAAAAAATTCTTCTTAAGGAAGAATTCCCAGATACGAAAATTTGTAGACATATGTAACAGCCCACAATGTACAAAAAAGTCTCTTGGTGCTATGTGCTAAACCCAACAGGAAGTCCCCCATTTTGTGCTAAAAAAAAACCCCTCCTCTTTAACGAAGCATTCACGGTTGTACGTTTCACCTAGAGCTATGATAATTTGGAGGCATACATAAGAGCCCACGATGTACAAAAAAAGTCTCTTGGAACCATATGCTAAACCAAACAGGAAGTCTGACATTTTGATTTACTTTGGTATTTGTAGCCACTTTTTGGGGCCTTTTATAGGGGTCATATTTTCTGCAAAACTTATCACATCGTCTTCATTCTTTGGCATGTTTCATCTTAAGATATTTAAGATGAAAAGTTATTGAATTTTTTTATTTTGTCACACGCCTTTGCTGTAGCGATGCATTGTTTGCAAAGAATTTTTTTTTTAGAGAGTCTAAACATGGGCAAAAACTCACAAAATTTTGCACACAGATCAGATCTCTCACGAACATGAATATTTTATAATTTGTTGTGCAATTTGTAATAAATGGCTCAATAGCGCCTTCTAGATATTTTTATGAAGTATATCCGATTATATGGTTCAGCTAGATGTGTGAATATTGGGAGGCATACCTATCAGCCAAATACTTCCAAAAATTATTCTATAGCCATGTGCCAATCCATTTTGATTTTATTTTAATTGTGCATCATTTTTGGCCTTCCATGAAACTTTGCAAACACAAAGCATGTCAAAAACATTTACAATTTAGACGGTTTCCTATGAAACAGTACCCCAACATGCCAGTACCCCGACATGCAAATACCCCAACGTGGCCCAGGTTGCGAGGGCCCTTTATAGCTGCTCGCAGCTCTAGTTTTTTTTTTTTTATTGACAATTTTGTGATCGATTTTTTAAATATCGCCAACCCCCACTATATCGTGATAATTATCGTATCGTGACCTTCATATCGTGATAATATCGTATCGTGATGTTTGGATATCATTACATCCCGATCCAAAAGTGAAACCAAACACACAAATTTACAGTATCTTATCATATTTGAGCAGAATTAACCCCAAGGGTTCCTTTTCCGATTCAATAGGAGCCCGGAGTTTGAATTACAAATGAGTTTTGCTTCGGATTTGGGGATAATCATCTTGGCTATTGCCACTAGGGGGGGGGGGGAGAAAGAGAGAGAGTCAGAGTGAGTGATCTGCACTTGAACTGCGGCCCTCGGCCCTAATTAACAACTTCTGCAAATGCAAGTCAGCTGGCAATAATTACATAATTGAAGTGATTTAGCATGATTTCTGCAGCTACCATCATAAATCTTGTGCTGTCCAAGTATATACGTTTAACATGAACTTTTCCAAAGTAAGTTAATAGATTACTCTTATACACACTACACTACACACTATCCGTATATTTTTAACTTAGACCTGCGAAATAACAAAGGGCATAGGAGGGACGTCAGCTCTGTCCAAATGCTCAATGAGCTGTTTTAGCATGAAGAGCCAACACCTTCAGTTACTCCATTTATGAAACTTCCCCTATTTGAACTAAAAATAAATTTTCTTACAAAAATAAAGAAAATGTTAAGTTCAATAAAGCACATTGGAGATGTTTAAAAGATCTTCTGGTAACCACTCTGGTAACAAGCAATGAAATCCTGATAGAGACCATTTGTTTTGTTTTGTTTTTCCTATGGGCCATTTCGTTAAAGTCAAATGGTAATTTTCATGCTGACAGCACCACAGCCACCAGCAGATGAGCAATTAAGCAGTTAAGCTTATTTCACAAAGAACACCGCTAAGTGTATCGTTGAATTAACTCAACTAGTTTCAATGAGTCTTTGCCGTGATATTTTGACACTTTCAAGCATGATTAATAGTGGATTTTTTTCCAAAATTATTTAGACACCAAATAATTTGATACAACGAGGGGCTATTACCACATCCCATAATAGACATGTTACAATGATGAAAGCTTTAATTTGTTTTTAAGAACACGTATAGAGGTTACAAAAGCCACTTTACTCCCCATAATCAATCATTTGTCACTTAGCAGAAGTGTCATAAGGGAAATGCAAATATGCCAGCTTAAATGCATGTGTCCCGACAGCTGGTTTTTCATGGCTCTTTGAATCTCTGCTTACTCTTTTCACGGCGAAGAAAATTACAAGTAGTCATTTGGCAGAAGATTTGTCCTCTGTGAATGACGAAAGGGGTTTGACAGTAGGCGTAACGCAGCACCACTTTCACACCGGCTGCAAATAATTACAGACGGACATCATGAAATGTCTCATGGCTGGAATTATATATGCAACATAGTCTTTTGACAGAAGCCTTTGAGAAAATATTCATTCAAATTTTGTATGAATGTTTGAACTATTGGATTTGCTTTCCCAAAGTAGAAATAGATAACTTAGTATGTTAAAATTCATGTTAAGCCAGTGGAAAATGCCTTGCATTTATTATGAGCCAGTGTTGGGAAAAAGCAACTAAAGTAACTAGCAAATAAACGAGTAGTGTCATGAATAATTTTCAAATATTGAGGAATAATATTAGAATTGTCCCTAGGTGTGATTGTGAGTGTGGATGGTTATTTGTCTCTGTGTGCCCTGCGATTGGCTGGCAACCAGCTCAGGGTGTACCCCGCCTACTGCCCGAAGCCAGCTGGGATGGGCTCCAGCACCCCCGTGACCCTTGTGAGGAGTAAGCGGCTAAGAAAATGGATGGATGGATGGATGGATGAGTCATAATATTACATTTCCTTTTTTTTTATTTTGATTTTTTTTCAAAAGTACTCCTTGCTATTTTCATTCTGACTCGATACAGTCCCACTGTCACTGAGCTGAACCCAAGCTACTTGCACAGAAATCAACGATATTGAGGAATCATATGTTCGGCATGTTCGGCAATATCGTGATATCGTGATATTAAAACTGCCACGATATCGTCGTCGTCATGTTCACGATATTTAAGAGCTACACATCTGTTAAAAAAAAAAAAAAGTCAGGTTGATTTCCATTTGTGCAGTTCTAGCACCCTCTGGTGGCTATTTTTTTAAGTGCAGTTTAATTTTCACAAGGCATGTTATCGCCCTTTTTGTTTAAAATCGACGCTAACGGTCAGATGATGGGGATTGTAATATGCTCATGCAGCGAGTCGATATGTCGAGGAACTTAATGTGGGCTTGCATTAGTGAATATAGGGGTGTTCAAAAAAATCGATTCGGCAATATATCGCGCAATTCTCGAATCAATATACTTCCATTTTTAATGGAAAAATATTCAACAAAACGTCTTACTTCGGGTTAGGGTTTACACCTTAAGCATGGAAGAATGTTAATGGAACATTAAGCATTCATATTTTATTTCAATGCTGTTCTAACATGAAACAGATTACAACCTGTATAAGACTGAAGTTTCAGATAAATAAATAATACATTTTCATATAAATCTTACACTACAAGTTTACTGATTAGTATTTTCTAAATTTGAATTAAAAAAAATTGCAACAATCGACTTTTAAATTCGTATCGGGATTAATCGGTAACGAATCGTGACCTGTGAATCGTGATACAAATCAAATTGTCAGGTACTAGGCAATTCACACCCCTAAGCGAGTAAGTGCCTCAATATGAAGTGTTATTAGCTCATTTGGTCCCAATAATGTATAAATACGTTGTTTTTTTTATTATGTTCTAAGTGTCCCAAAGATGTATTCATACGTTTTTTTGTTTAGTTTTTTTTAATGCTAGAACATACAGAAGGCTTTGATGCAGCCTCTCAACTGCAAAGAACGGTTGCAGAAATGGTAGTTATTACACAAACGGCCAGCAGATGGCAGCAGAGCAAAGGAGATCAACCAGGGCCATGTAAAAAAAAAAGCTCAATTACTTACCATCCATCCATCCATTTTCTTGACCGCTTATTCCTCACAAGGTTCGCGGGGGGTGCTGGCGCCTATCTCAGCTGGCTCTGGGCAGTAGGCGGGGGACACCCTGGACTAGTTGCCAGCCAATCGCAGGGCACACAGAGACGAACAACCATCCACACTCACAAGCACACCTAGGGACAATTCAGAGCACCCAATTAACCTGCCATGCATGTCTTTGGAATGTGGGAGGAGACCGGAGTACCCGGAGAAGACCCACGCTGGCACGGGGAGAACATGCAAACTCCACCCAGGAAGGCCGGAGCCTGGACTCGAACCGGAGTCCTCAGAACTGGGAGGCGACGTGCTAACCAGTCAACCGCCCTTCAATTACTTACTATTTTAAATAATTTGTGAAAACAGATGAATCTTAGCTCTCTTCTAATGCTAATTGCTGCAAAACGGAAACAGATAGAAACATACTTTTTTTTTCCTGATGAAAGAACAGACTTTAATCTTTCTTTTGAAAGGCTCCATGCCGTTATAGAAATCTAACACAATATTCTGTGGGCCTTGCAAAATCAGTCAAAATCCAGTAAAACAGCCGGGAGCGAACGGGATTGCTTCTGTGAAAATGGCTGGGAGTGAAAGAGGTAGCGATTGAAGGTAGTCTATATTGCTGTTATGTACATAAGCACAATATTGTTATTTATTTTATTTTTTAGTACGAGTTCTGATATTTTTTTTTTACAGTATTGTGACCTTTTTTAAATATCGCCAACCTCCCCACAATATCGTGATAATTATATCGTGATATCGTATCTATATTAGGATATCGTTACATCCCTAATTTTAACATTCCACATTCAAATGTTAGGTTCATTGAAGACTAATTGCAGTTTTTCTGTGAATCTTGTGAAGGGTTTGTAAGTTTCAACATCTAGACGTCTTTTATCCCTTTAACACGTCAAACCAACTAAGGATATAACAATAAGGGCAATATCGTGATATTAAAACTGCCACAATATTGTCGTCATGTTCGTTCACAATATTTGAAAGGAACACATCTGTTAATAAAGTCAGGTTGATTTTCATTTGTTCAGTTCTAGCACCCTCTAGTGGCTAGTTTATTAGTGCAGTTTAATTTTCATGAGGGATGTTTTGGCCTTCTATGTTTAAAATATATGCTAATTGTCAGATGAAGTGGAACCTAATTTGCTTGTGAAGTGATCAATGTGTGCTTGCATTAGCAAGTGCCTCAATATTATTAGAGATTGTAGCTGGTTTATATGCATTGCTGTTATGTACAAAAGCACAATATTGTGCTATTTTTTTTTTTTTTTTTACAATATTATCTTTTTTAAATATCGCACCCGCCCAATTTCGTGATAACATCGTATCGTGATGTTTGGATATCGTTACATCCCTAAAACCAACACAGCGGACTCTCTTTGAGGAGTCCTTGTGTGTAAGTTTCTTCTAACCACCTGTGACAGAAGATTCGATGTACCGTCATCAACCGCTGAACTTTTCCACATCAAACCACTGTACTGCCGTAGATGTTTCTCTCCCCCGCAGGCCCCCACCTGTCCATTGCGCTGTTTTGCAATCTTCGGCTGATTGAGGAACCGACGAAGTGCCTGCTAGCAGGTCTTGCTAGCTAGCCTGGCCTCTGTTGCCTGCCTGATCCTCCCGCCAGCTAGCTTGTCGGGTCTGCTATTTCTGGCCCGCTCCGACACCGTCGCTTGCCGGAACCTCCCGCTGACGTTAGCCAGATCCTTTTGACGCACCAGCCGCACCCAAGGACCAGCCGCCGCTGACTATTTTGATAAAAAAATAAAATAAAATAAAATAAGGCGATAACTTAGAGACAAGACTAAGAGCACCACGCTCCATGGCTGCCTTAAAGTTGAATTTAGAAAAACATAATTGGTCTGAGGTTTATTCAAACATATATTGCATACAGTTACAGTCCACCATGATTTCTTTTATACAAAAAACATTGTCCATAAATTAAAATTACAAGAAAGTATAAAGGTCCAAATAAGGCATACATGACGAAGGGGATAGAGAATGCATGTAAAAAGAAAAATATTTTAAACAAAAGATTTATTAAATTGAGAACTATGGAAGCTGAAACAAAGTATAAGACCTCTAAAAATAAACTATTGAATATTATACAAACAAGAAAGAAAGATCATTACCATGAGAAGATCATTATTAGAGCAGAATAAAAGCAATACACAAGAAATATGGAAAATACTATCATGTAATTAAAAATAGCTCTAAAAAAATAAATTATCCAGAATATTTTATAAAAGACAAAAATAATGTAATTGATAAAATTTCAGACATAGCTAATGATTTTAATGAATAATTAGTTACGTTGGCAGTAACTTGGCAAATGAAATCCCTGAGCCAAGAAACAAATATGAAATAGATAAGTACATTGTAAATAATTCATCCACTATGTTCCTTAATGCTGTTAATGATACATAAATATTAAATGTTGTGAAAACGTTAAAAAATAAAAAGTCCACTGACTGTTTCAACATTGATATGACATTAGTAAAAAGTATTATCGAATATATTGTGCAACCGTTATATGCAATTTGTCGTTCAAAACATGTATATTTCCAACAAAAATGAAAATAACAAAAGTCATTCCTATTCATAAAAGTGGAGAAAGACACACATGCACTGATTATAGACCAATATGACTGCTTCCACAGTTTTCAAAAATTCTAGAAAAATTATTTTCATACAGACTGGGCAATTTTATTGAGAAACATAAGCTGTTAAGTGAAAATCCAAATGGGTTTAGAGAAAAACGGACCACCTCAATGGCAGTCATGGAACTCATAGAAGCAATATCTACTAACAGATAATTAAAATAAATCATTTGATACCATAGAGCGTACCATATTAATGAATAAATTTGAGCGATATGGTATAAATGGGTGAAAAGTTATTTGGAAAATAGATATCAGGATTTGCAGTTTAACAATATACAATCAAAACACTTGAAGATTACTCATGGAGTTCCCCAAGGCCCTAAACTATTTATACTGTACATAAATGATATCTAGAAAGGGTGTATGAAAATAAATTTCTTGTAGTAGTTATTGATGATAAATTATGCTGGAAGTCACACAGAGAAAATGTTAAAAGGAAAATGTCAAAAATCATTGGGATACTCTCTAAAACGAAAGTTGTCCTGAATAAGAAATCATTATACACATTATATTGTTCATTATTATTACCATATTTGACTTATTGTGTGGAAATCTGGGGAAACGCATATAAAACAAATACCGACGCCGTTTTTAAACTCTTTGACTGCCAAAGACGTTTTATAATGATTACTAAAATTCCAATGAATGGAATGCGATCTTTCATTTAGCAGCCACATTGTATATGTAGTAAAGGCAAATATTCTTTTTGCCTTGAAAGACGAGTTAAAATGCTCAAAAGCTGCTGGCACTGTGGATTTATTTGTTTGGTTTTTATAACGTGTGGCAGTCAAAGAGTTAAATTGCAAAAACGAGCCATAAGTTATTAATCGATCAAAATATTGAGAACCGACACATTCACTATTTATTAAATTACGATGAAGTTTTATGACTTAGTTGAGTTTAAAATAGCACAAATAATGTACAAAGTACACAACAATCTACTCTGCCACAGTTTTAAGATGCTATTTGAAATTAAAGTTTTTATGACATAAGGGGTATAAGTGTCTACAAAAAAATCAAAACAAGAACAGTTATTAAGCAAAGGTGTGTTTCTATAAGAGGTGTTAATTTGTGGAATAATTTTGGTACTGACTTGAGAAGATGCCAGTCACTTGCTGAGTTAAAAAAAAATGTTTAAAAGCTAAGTTCAAGAGCACTATTTAAATCAGACATGAGCTAGTAAAACCGCAGAAATGTATTTTTTTTTCCATTGTACCATTATTTGTGTAATGAAAATTGTATATGTGAGTATGAGGATCTATTATTATTGTGTATGCCTATGAATTTCATGGACATACACTATTGGCAAATGTACGTGTATGTCAAAGTGCAGTTGTATACACGGGCAGGATTACACATTTTTCTTTTAGTGAAAGCATTCCCACATATGTTGTTTCTAACCTTTATTATTAGGGCCCGAGCAACTACAGCTGCGAGATACCTTTTTTTTTTTTTCTTTTTCTTTAAAGAGCTCAGAATTGTTCATTCGGTAGTCTTACCGATTCAACGTCTTGTCATCATTGCTCTTTTTTTTTTATTATTTTTTTTGTGTATGTGTGCGTGCGTTTGCGTGCGTGCGTTTGCGTGCGTGCGTGCGTTTGCGTGTGTGCGTTTGCGTACGTTTGCGTGCGTGCGCGTGCGTGCGTGTGCGTGCGTGCAAATACGTATAAATTTATACTCATTCATTCACCTAAAACCTTATAAATATCCCATTACCCTTCGCCTTAACCAGGTACTTCAGAATCTTGCCAGAGTCGTGAGGTTTAAATGGTCAGGAGACCAGAGAAAAGGTCAGAAAAAAAAGAAATAAAGAGAAAAGAAAGGTAAATCAAAGTGAAATCCAGCACCGACCAAACACTTCCTGCCTTCCCCATGATTACAAAATCAAAGTCTTACGCCAACCCCGGAAGCCTCTAAATTCCAGCAAATTTAGCGAGATCTCAAGAGCCCAGAGGAAAAACTAAAGAGAGGAAGGAGGGAAGGATCGATAAGGCAGAGTGAGATCCATAGAAGCCAGTACATCCAATCCATCAAAGTGAAGTCCAGCACCAACAAGACCCCTCCTGCGTGGTTACAAAACCAGAGTCTTATGCCAACCCCAGAAACCTCATACTTCTAATAAATTAAGATCTCAAGTGACCAGAGGAAAAACTAAAGAGAGGAAGGAGGGAAGGATAGATAAAGCAAAGTGAGAACCACAGACACCAGCACCAACTGATTCAAGGGGCTGTGGGAGGGAGAGGGTACTTCTGTTGAGTTTCAGTAGATGCTGGTGCGACGGATCTGGCATGCATAAGGACCACCACCAAAGAAAGAAGCCGTCAACCGCGGTCCAGCAAAGCAAGCACCCCCCCCCCGGAATCCCCAGGCCGCGGCAGCACCAAGGCCACCCCCAAGCCACCCGAGCGGACACCGGTCGGCGAGCCGACCCAGACACCCGGAACCCCCCCGCCCCAGCCCCGGCCCACACCCCCGAGCCCAAGGCCGCAGAACGAGGCCCAGCGGGCCCCCACAGCGCCCCACCGGTCCCCAGCCCCCATCCCCCCACGACCCCCCCGCACCCCACCCAAACCCGCCATCCACCACGACCCAGGCCCCACCACCCCCGACCCCCAAACCCCCGAACACACCCCGACCCCCAGCACCCAACCCCCCACCCACCCATACCTCCACCCCCCCCAAACAAGCCGCCCCCCCCCGACGGCCGCCCCCCCCCCCCCCCCGCGAACCCGGCCCCCCGCGAGAACCCCCCACCCCCCCCCGGAAACCGGCACCGGGCAGCAGCGCAGAGAGGGAAGATGTGCCCACCCCACCTCCAGCCGCGCGAGATTTGCACAGCGGCGGGAGGGGGGAAGCAGAGGAGGAAGCACCAGGGGGGAAGGCGGAACACCAGAACACCGAGCCCGGTGGGGAGAGGCCCCGGTCGTCACGCCAGAGTACTAGTGACACCTAACCCTGTTACTGAGTCCGCCAGCTCGCCGACTGGCGAGCTCTACCCTTACACCGTGAATGTGGCCCCACCCAGTGTATATACAAGTGTGTGCGTGTGGTGCATTAAAATTGGGAGCAGGTGAGTCGGAGCAGAGGGAAAAAATTTCCCCTACTCCGACACACCCGTATCCCCCCCCAAAAAAATGAATATGTATATGTGTGGTGCATTAAAAAAGGGAATGGAGGGACAAAGTGGTGGGGCAGGGACACAAATGGGGGGGACCACAGCGCTGCCAGGCACTGCAGTCCATCCCCTCTGATGGCTCCCCGCCCCAACTCACCCCTCCCCTTGGACGTGAGGTGCATTAAAATTGGAGGGGAGTTGAAGGGTGAAGACGGTGTTTCCACCCTTCCCCACCCCACCAAGAAATGTGTTGTGTGCCCTATGTGTATATTTACAAAGTGTATAGTGCAAGCTAGTGAAGTGAGTAAGAGGAGCGACCAGCGGGGCCTCACCCAACCCGGCGGGTGTAGGTGGCACGCCCGCCCCCCAGCACCCCCACCCCCACCCGCCCCCCACCTCATCCACCCGTCACCACAATGGGCGGACAGCCAGCGCAGCAGGGCTACCGGACAGCCCACCGGCCACCGGAGCCCGCCCGGGGCGCCAGGAGTTATACCGGAGTGGGGCAGGCCCCAAACCCTCGCCCGGCCCCCGGAGCCCGACGCCCGGGCCGGGGAGGGAGCCCCAGGCCCAGGGAGAGGGAGGGGGAGGGGCCGCAGGGCAGACAGGGAAGGGGGGGGGAAGCGGGGAGAAGACGACAAGAAGGCGAAAGGGCGGCTGCAGGGCAGGAGGTGGGGGGGGGGGGGGGGGGGGGGGAGGAGGAGGGAGGGCGACAAGGGAAAAGGGACCGGGAGGCAGAGGAGGATGGGCGGGAGGAGGCGAGGAGGGAGAGGCGACGGGGGGGAGGAAGGGGGAGGGCGACAAGGGAAAAGGGACCGGGAGGCAGAGGAGGATGGGCGGGAGGAGGCGAGGAGGGAGAGGCGACGGGGGGGAGGAAGGGGGAGGGGAGAGGGAACCACGGGGCACACCGGAGGCCCACCCACCCCGAACCGCGCCGCCGGGCACGGAGCAGCGGACCGCGCCGGGACGGCACCGCCCCGGGCACCAGGGGAAGCACCCCAACACCGCACCCCACAGGGGGCCCAGGGAGCGGCCAAGACGCAACCGCCACCGAGCAGACAACGGGGAGCAGAACCACCCCCGCCCGACCACAGGGGACGGTGTCAAGAAAATTGACTAATTAGCATGCAGTAACACCAAGTGTTGATGCTTAGTGCCCACTAGAAATAGATCTTAAGGAGTTATTGAGTATAGTGTCGTATAGTGTGGTATGCTCGAGCCCACTAGCAGCAACTAGGTTCCTGACTATATAAAAATAAAAACAATCAGATACAAAATACCAAATACAGAAGCAGCGAAAACAGAAGTTGTAACGATGTGGTGGCTCTCGTTAACAGGCAGAATCTTGGCAGGATTAAGTTGCCAAATTGAGATTAAAATATTCTATGTACATAGCCCATATTTGTTTAAATCTTGATACTTGATTTTTATTTAAGGCAGAGATTTTTTCCATTGAGATAAAATTTATTAGTAAGTTTAACCAGTGGTCGATATTTAGAGATTGTTTATTTTTCCAATTGACAAGGATTATTTTTTTAGCAATAGTAAGGGCTATAAATATAGATTGAGATTGTTTACATGGTAGCTCAGTTATTGTTAAGTTACCTAGTAAACACAATCTTGGAGATAAAGGAAGCCTACAGTCTAATATATCAGCGAGCTTTTCCAAGATTTTAGTCCAGAAATGCAGCACTGGAGTACATGACCATAAAGCATGAAGATAAGTATCGGCAGTGTTTTGTGAGCACTGGAGACAAATGTCGGAGTCAGAGAGTCCCATTTTTTTCATCATATATTGTGTAATATATGTTCTATGAAGTATCTTATATTGGATAAGTTGCAAATTTGTCTGTTTGGTCATTTTAAATACATTTTCACAGATTTGGGTCCAAAAGTCTGGTTCCGGAACTATAGACAAGTCTTTTTCCCATTTTAAAGTCGGTAAATACGTTTTATTTGTGTATAAAAATAACTTATATATTTTTGATATTTTCTTTATTGTTGTTGGAGAAAGCTTTATAATATCTTTAGCTAAGACAGGCAGTTGGAGCGTATCCTGAAGTGTTGGGATTTGTTTCTTAACCATATTTTTAACTTGCAGATAATGTAAGAAATTTCCCTTTTTTATTTCATATTTCTGGACCAAGTTTGTATACGATATAAACTTATTATCTGAGAAAAGATGATGAAGGTGTGTAATTCCTTTCTGCTCCCATAGGCTTAAATGGAACGACTGATTATTAAGTTGAAAGTCGGGGTTATGCCAAATGGGAGAGAGCCCACAGGGCGCCAATTGGGAGTTTGTAATTTCTAATGCCTTCCACCAGGCAGTCAGGGTGGCGGCTATCATTGGGTTTTTAAAACAATTATGTCGTCTTATTGATTTTGTAATAAAGAGTAAATCTGACAGTCTAAGATTATTACAATCCTTCTGCTCCAATTCCAACCAACAGTTAGTATCTCTGTTGGGTTGTGTCCATAGCACAAGATATTGTAGTTGATTAGCTAAATAATAGTACATAAAGTTTGGTGCCTCTAAACCTCCTTTAGATTTACTTTCCTGAAGAGTAGATAGACTAATTTTGGCTTTTTTTTTATTCCAATAGAATTTTATGATAGCAGAGTCCAGCGATTGGAACCAGTTAGACGTAGGTTTAAATGGAATCATTGAAAATAAATAATTAATCTTTGGTAAAACTTTCATTTTTATAGTAGCTATCCGTCCTATTAACGAGATCGGAAGATTATTCCAGCGCTCCAGGTCACTACGGATACTATCCAATAATGGTGAAAAATGTAAAGAAGTTAATTCAGTTAACTTTGGTGAAATTTTAACACCTAAGTATTTTAAATTACCTGTAGGAAAGGAGTAGTGTGGATCCTGACTTGTAGGATTCCATGAATTTTCTGTAATAGGTAATAATGTTGATTTTGTCCAGTTAATAGAGTAATCTGATAAGTGAGAGAATTTAGTTATTAATTTAAATGCTTCCCCTAGCGAGATAGCAGGTTCTTCTAAATAGAGTAATATATCATCGGCATATAGATTAATTTTATGTTCTATTGTCCCGGAGTGGATTCCTTGGATCCGTCTATCCTGACGTATAGCTAATGCAAGCGGCTCAATAAATATAGCAAATAATAAAGGAGAAATTGGGCACCCTTGTCTTGTTCCCCTTTGTAAAGTAAAACTCTGTGATGTAATCCCATTAGTAGTAACTGTAGCTTTAGGAGAATCATATAATATTGAGACCCATTGAATGAATGACTCCCCGAAGCCGAATTTATTTAAGACAGCAAAGAGGAAGGACCAGTTAACTTTATCGAATGCTTTTTCTGCATCCAGCGAAATAACAACTGCCTTTTTATCATACCGCTGTGACATACTAATCAAGTTAGAGTCTCCTAATATTATTAGTAGAATGACGACCTTTAATAAAACCTGTTTGATCACTATGAATAATTGTCGAGATTACCGTCTCTAATCGAGATGCCAAGGCCTTAGCGATAATTTTAATATCGGTATTAATTAGTGATATCGGTCGGTAACTTGACGGGAGGGTAGGGTCTTTTTCTGGCTTTAATAAAAGTTTAATTGCTGCTATATTCATATCTTGACGTATATCACCTTTACTTTTAATTTCAGTTACTACTCTTAGAAATAATGGAGCAAACATTAACCAGAAATGTTTATAAAATATAGCCGGAAAGCCGTCTGGACCAGGTGCTCTGCCATTAGGCATACTGTCTAAAGCACGATACAACTCATCTATAGTAAGCGGGGTATCGAGAATATCTTTATGTTCAATAGATAACTGAGGTATATTTAAGCTGTTTAGGAATTCCTCAATATATTCAGGGTTAGGTCTATTAATTTCTGTGTATAGATTTCGATAATAGTTATAAAAAATATGGTTAATTTCTTCTGGTGATTGTGTGCATTCACCATTTATATCTTTAATAGCCGTTATAAGAGATTTTTCCCGATTCTGTTGAAGTTGATTTGCCAGGAATTTACCTGATTTATTATGTTCAAAATTATTATATCTCAACTGTTGTATTATAAACTCTGTCTTTTTAGATAACATGTTATCTAACTGTATTTTTATATTCTGTAGTTCTATCCATATTTGATTATTTGGGTTTAATACATATTCATCCGTTAGTTGTTTAATTTTATCTTCCAGGTATTTTTCTAATTTTTGATCCTGTTTCTTTTTATAAGTTGAATATGATATAATTTTCCCTCTAATTACCGCTTTCCCTGCTTCCCAGAGAAGAGATGGAGATATATTTGGAGAGTCATTTATTTCCAAAAAATCTGCCCACTCCCTTCTAATAATTTTATCAAACTCTACGTCTTTCAGTAATGAGATGTTAAAACGCCATATCGGGGGAGGTTTAAAGGTAGAGTCAATTTGTAGAGTGAGGGAGATTACTATCGCGGCAACACATCATCAGTAGGGTAAAACTAACCTGTCTCACGACGGTCTAACCCCAGCTCACGTTCCCTATTAGTGGGTGAACAATCCAACGCTTGGTGAATTCTGCTTCACAATGATAGGAAGAGCCGACATCGAAGGATCAAAAAGCGACGTCGCTATGAACGCGAGCAGGATTACACATTTTTCTTTTAGTGAAAGCATTCCCACATATGTTGTTTCTAACCTTTATTATTAGGGCCCGAGCAACTACAGCTGCGAGATACCTATTGTTTTTTGTTCGAATTATTATTATTATTATTATTATTATTATTATTATATTATTATTATTAATAATAATAACAATAATAATAATATTATTATTATTATTATTAGGCCCCGAGCAGCGACCGCTGCAACCAACTTTTTTCAGCTCACTGTCCCACTTACTGATGTTCTTTTACTAAAATCCAGCTTCAACTTGCGTGGAAGACGGGGGGGACTGAAGGTACTGTCAAACTGCTGGCTGTGTCCTTACCTGTTGGCTTTATCGCATTTTATCGCGCTGTGCTGTGATAAGTGTTTCCTCAAATTGGATGTGGAGTTTTTAGCCAGCGCAAAGTTTACAATGCATAGAGGTTTTTGTCATCTTGACTGGACAAAAATGCGAAGTAATGGGTGTATTTCCAATGAGCAGATGCACCCATTTGTGGAGGTCCTCCTGCTTCTTCCATTGTTTACATCGTGACGAGGTAGATATTGTCTATTGTTTTGGCCAGGCTCCTCGCGCTCACCGCTCACACATTGGGCGTTGGGTCTTCCACTGAGAAAACGTGATATGTGATGTGACGTCTCTCCCAAATGCAAGAGATTTTTCTCCTCAAAATTATTTTCAAAATGGACAACAAAATTCTGCCTTCTACATACATTACGAGGTAATAAAAAATAGTAACGTACAGCCACTTACGAAAGTAACTTAATTCAGATTACTGGTTTGGAAAGATGAACGCGTTAGATTGCTCATTATTGGAAAAAAAGTAATCAGATTAAAATAACGCGTTACTTAGTAACAATCTATGCATTGTTCCTATTAGTTGTTTTGTTTTTTTCCGGTGGCCCAGTGCACTGGCCCTCCTGGCGGCCCGACAAGAGAGCACATGTGGGTGGTGGGTCATCCAGCGTGGACCAAATGTGATTGGATTAGCAATGTTAAGTGACCAGATCACATTACCCCCCACCACCATAACCCCCTCAGCCCCCAACGCTCACGCACACAAGTGAATAGTTTCTTTTGTTTTTTGTTTTTGGGGGGGGGGGTTTCTCGGTGACCCGGTGCAGCGGCTCTCCAGACCGGCGGCCCACCGGGGATTTCCCCGGTACCCCCATACGTCAGAAAACCTATAATATAGCCATACCTATACTAGCCAATAGTATATTTTTCATATTTTTTGTATTTTATATATTGAGAAAATATTTTAGTATTGAAGAGTGAGACACTGATAGCTATAATGCAGCTTGTGCTTTCTTTAATATTTGTCTTTTGAATGTTTGATCATATGTGTACACTGGATTATTAACATTCCAGCCAGGTGGCGGGCTTCGTGAAATCTAACTTACAAACTTCTCCACAGTGACTCAAAACCCTTTTCTCTTGTCCTCAGTCCCGCTTCTGACACCACGTGGCGTTAACTTACGCTCAAGGATTCCATATATTGATATCCATATATTCCATGTATATGTATATATATATATATATATATATATATATATATATATATATATATATATATATATATATATATATATATATATATATATATATATATATATATATATATATATATATATATGTATAAGTGTTCCCTCCCACCCCTAGCTGGCTTAGTTGACACATCAGTATGCTGCCGCACAAACACAGACCTGATTGGGACCATGAGTGTTCCAGTGCATTTTAAATGACTTGACAGGCTTCAGGGTTAAGATGCTCTGAATCAGATTTGAATTACAACCGCTAAATGCCCCTGTCAAAGTTAATTACGGCTGACATTGGCCATGTGTGTTCGGCTGAGTCGTTCTTATAGCTGCGGTGTAGCCGAGTTAAACAAAGAAATGCTCTGATTGCAACACCTGGGGAATTGTCACTGTATAACAAGTTTGAAAGGGGGAGATTTCTCATCATAAAATAGTAAGAGATTGTGTATGGTCAATTTTGGCAAGTCTGAAAATTGTTACTTTTCCCAGTCCATTTTTCATAAACTCAGATTTACTAAACTGGTGTAGGTAAAGGAGCTTTACGTCATTCAGTTGCTACACATACTAGTACCACAATAAATTGTTTGGTGGCATTCTTACACAGTTAAAAAAAAAAATAATGAAATAAACATGAAAAAAAATTCACAAGCTTGTGCATTTTAAAAATTGTCAGTGTTGATATTGTGCCCGTGTTCATAATCCCTTTTCCAATCTCAATTTACAATTTAAATGAAAAAGTTTCACCCCCCTGACCTTCGTGCATTACTCATCTTCAAATCAGACATGATACCCAATCCTAGTAAGAAGTGATTTTAATTAGGATGTTTTAAATGAATAGTTTCTTTATGAAAATATGTACAGGCTTGATTACATTTTATTATACAATAGCAAAATATTGGAAAAACATAATGAACATTTTAATGTGCATTTCTTTGAGTTTTTTGTTTTGGACTTTAAGTACATTTAGCTTTATAACATTTGCCCAGTGCACAATTACGTAACCTATATAAATATATGTGTTAGCGTGTTCTAAAAAAGAAGTAACATTTGTTACTCAAATAATAATCACATATAGTCTTCTCAAACTTCCTGTAAAATGTTCCTGTAAAATATTGGTAGTGTGAGCCCAGGCTGAGTAGTAGCCTGAGTAGTAGCCTGTATATGTATGTCCTGTATCATATTACTATTACAATATTTATGTTCTTACCTCATTTCTGCACAAATGCTTTATTGTGTACGCTGCAATATCAGTGTGAAGTGAGAGTGATACAATGACCAAGAGCTCTGACGTAATTCAAGTCTAAAAACAGGTCCAGCAACACCTCGTTACTCCTACTTAGACCCTACTTTTGCCTTTGCCCCCTCAACTCCTCAAGGTGCTCATGTCATAATGTAAACACGACCCCCATTTTACACAACCATGGTGACAGAATGGAGCAGGCTCCCAGTGACCTGCGTAGTTTCCTCCCCTCCTACTTAACAATGGTGTGCATTACATACAGCCAGTGCAAATTAGGTTACTGTCTAATATCCACAAAGCTGGGGCCTGCAGGTCTCTAGCCAGTCCTTATGAAGTATTAAAAAAATAAAATAAATAAAAAAACAGTAACCCGGTCATTACTATTAGGAGAAGGATTAGAGCGGCGGCACAGTGGATGACTGGTTAGCACGGCCGCCTCCCAGTACTGAGGACACAAGTTCGAGTCCAGGCTTTTGACCTTCCTGGGTGGAGTTTGCATGTTCTCCCCGTGCTTGTGTGGATCTTCTCCAGGTACTCCGGTCTCCTCCCACATTACAAAGACATGCATGGCAGGTTAATTGGGTGCTCTGAATTGCCCCTAGGTGTGTTTGTGAGTGTGGATGGTTGTTCGTCTCTGTGTGCCCTGTGATTGGTTGGCAACCAGTTCAGGGTGTACCCCGCCTACTGCCTGAAGCCGGATGGGATAGGCTCCAGCACCCCCGCGACTCTTGGGAGGAACAAGCGGTTAAGAAAATGGATGGATGGATGGATGGATGGATGGATGGATGAGAGCCGGGGTGTCCAAACTTTTTCATTTGAGGGCCACATACAGAAAATCAGAAGGACACAAGGGCCACATAATGTTATGAAGAGAAATTGTGTTTAGTCCTAAAAATTGTACAAATAATTTATTTGTGCTTTTGCATATTTAAAAAAATGCTACAGTGTATAAACCAATTTATTTGTAATATGGCAGTAGGGTTATGATGCTTTTGGATTTCTTTCATTTTAGTTAGTTTTTTAGTTTTCAGGGTGATTCTGTTAGTTTTTATTAGTTTAGTTCTTTAAAAAAAAATGCTTAGTTTTAGTTTAGTTTGTTAGTTTCAGTATTCATATTAGTTTTTTTTTAATGTGTATTACTTGTGCGCAATAATAAAATATAATAAAAATAATAATAATAAAAAAACACCATGGGAGCAACTTCATCTGAAGGTGCTTTTCTATTGGCTGCTGCTAGATGACGTCACGTCTGTGTGACAATTTCAAACGTCCTTATTCCGGTTTATATCAAAATAAATCTACTAAAGATCACATTTAAATCATCCCCAATGGTTCATTCATTAAATTAATTACCAAAGACTAAAACGAAGGACATTTTTGCTATAATTATAGTTAGTTTTAGTTAGTTTTGTAAACATAAAATGTAGTTTCATTTAATTTTCGTTTTTAAAAAACATTTTCGTTTTTATTTTATTTCGGTAACAATATTGTTTTTTGAATTTTAGTTTTTGTTTTATACTAGTTTTAGTTAACTAAAATAAACTGTAATGACACATGTTTTTTGATACCCTCCCTTCTTACTTTGACCATCTCCAAACATTTTTGTTTATTTTATTTTATTTTATTTGAACTGAGTCAAATGCCATTTTTAGCATGTCGCGGGCCACTCAAAAATGGATGGTGGGCCGCAAATGGCCCCCAGGCCATAGTTTGGACACAACGGGTTAGAACATGAGTTTGCTGATTTGGTGGTTACAGCTTCACAAAACATTGCCAGGAGAGAAAGGAAAACCAAAAAACACAGAGAGTGGGATTGAGGTGTACAAGATAGGTGAATAGGTCGGGTTATTGAGAATGGCTTAGCAAAATCGTTTTTCAAAACTTGAATGGGTGGAGGTATGGTGGTGAGGGGTTTGTGGTGATCGAAGCATTGTGGAAAAACCTTTCCATCTGAGAGCACTTCATGAAAGGCCCTCCCAGTGCTGCTTGGAGAAGGCATTATACTCAGCTCAAAAGGTCGAACGCAAAAAGACCTCAGCCAATTCCAACCCAGAGTGGAGTTTTGATTTAGTCTGTTCATGCCTCATCATCGGCCAGTGGGTCTCATGTTACATTGCTGGTGGCCACTAACGGTCAAATTAGCTCTGGTGCAATTCTGGGACGTTAAACAAGCACTATGAGCATAGAATAATTACTTTCAAACAATTCACTTTTCATTTTTCTTTTCAGTAGGACCCAAATTGTTCCTTTTACTTTATGTGAGCCGTTTCTGAATACTAAAGAGGCAAATGCACTTTAGAGAATTGGAAAGTTTAGATCACAACAATAACTAACCACATATTCCAAAAGTTTTGTTCACATGAAAAATGTGACTAACAAAAAGTCCTACAGTCTAAATTTAGTGTTTACAGAGGTCTTGAAATAAAAGATGAATGTTGATCTCTTGTCTCATATTCATTTTTTCCTTTACCAAACAATTTGTTACGGTACAGAAAAAAATAAAGTCACTGGCTTAACTGCACCAAAACTTAAGTAGGGAAGCATTTTGTCAGCACAGAATTTGATGGATGATCAATTCAGAGTATATCCAGCCGCTGTCAAAGTCAAGAGGAATAGACTTACGCTTTCCTGTGACACTGAATAGGTTTTATGGCAGGGATGTCAAACATATGGCCCGCAGGCTGGATCAGGCCCGCAAAGGGGTTTAATCTGGCCCACGAGATGATTTTGTAAAGTAAAAAAAAAAAGAAAACATAATGTTGGACTAATAAATCAACCGGCCACAATCAAAGCATATAAATTTGTAATTTCACAAGCAGTCTTCAGATGAGCAATGTAACTTGTATGGGGAATCGTCGTCCTGGATGTCATTATTTTACACACAACTTAAACTACGGTTTGTTTAATTATTCTTATTTTTTTGTAATCATACACCAACATAAACGTGTTAAATGGCACAAATTCAATTACTGGTAACACAAATACATATGACAAGGATTAACGTCCTGATAACATCATTAACTGTGCCACGCAATGCATTCTGGGAACAATATATATGCAAAGCAGGTCGAGTTAACACGTCCGGAACGTATACCGGTAAAGTGTTGCCGCGTTCCATTTGCATTCATGTTATTTTTCAGAACAATATGATTATAGTTGAGCTCCATAATTTAGGGCTGGTCCACAAAAATCTGCCTATAAATGACGGCAATTGTTTTTAAGTTATATACCGTTATTTTCCTTGATGCGGTCCACTTGATAATATATTTTCCTCCATGCGGCCCCTGAGCTAACATGAGTTTGACACCCCTGTTTTATGGGATAGAAAATGAATGTATGGAAGGAGCGCATGTTAAATTTCTGATTACAGAAGCTACAGTCGAGGCCATCTGTCAAAGCCTCACTCGAATCAGCAACCAATATAATACAAGTTTAAGAGAGGTAAGGACGACTATAATAATACTGTAACATTATACGTACCCTTCTTATTTTTATGCATGTGTCATATTGGGCTTCGTCCTAAAAATAGGAATTTAGGGCACTGCACCACAGCATTTTTGTCTGGCTCATGAAAGTAGAGATCAAATGAAATCTAGATCTCATCTCTCTACTCAAAATGCCACATTTATTAAGATGGAAAATGTATGAGACATGGCTATCAGATTATCATCAACTAGCTGTGGATCCCCTGATTTTGGTATTAAACCTCCGCTTCAAAGCGGCTAATTAAGCTAAGTCCTGATTTCATGGTCACAGCTGTATGTTATTACCAATCACAACAGCTTTTCGTAAAATTCTATGATTCCCCTGTTCGAGGAGATGTGGCTTATTGCTGGAGAGACGCTTACAGACCTTTCTGGATGAATAACTGCATCATATCTACATTTCATTACAATTGCATGTTGGGCCTGACAACTCTTACCGCAATTTCTCAAGCATGTGACACTCTTGCAGAGGTGGGTAGAGTAGCCAAAAATTGCACTCATGTAAGAGTAGCATTACTTCAAAATATTATTACTCAAGTAAAAGTAAAAAGTATTCGTTAAGAATACTCAAGTACTGAGTAACTGCTTGAACATTGTCTGATTTATTTTTTAAAAACAATGTAATCAGACAGACAAAAACATTCATTCTGTTGGGGTGAACCCTCTGTTGACACAAAAAATATCAGGCTATGAGTTTACAGGTGAGTAAGCCATTGAAATCACACATTCAGTTCAATTTACAAAGTTAAATTAAGTTAACTATATTAGAGTAGGATGATTAATGTATTAAATCTGAGTGTACACCTGAAAATATTGTGGTCACTAAATTTCTGTAAATACCCATCAGCAGAACAATTAGAAACTTGTACATTTTAGCCTGAATCTTGTATGTTTCCATATGCTATCATTGCTACATTGAATAAGACGTTGATATGTTTTCTGACCAGGTTCTGGCATTACATGGAGTCAAGTGTTTATCTGTTCCCAAAACTTCTTTACAGTTAATAATTTGTGAAACTTAGCGGCTACTGCCAACTCATGCCTCCATATAACGTGTCGTCCTCTGTTTCGTTTATGGTAACAGTTAGTGCTTGCAAAAGAGTCGATGAGAAAAGGTCCTTTACAACACTTAAGACAAATACCTGCCGAAATACAGCAAAAAGGGAATTTTAGGTCAAACTTACCGCGACATGTTAACTCAGATTCGATGTGGAATTTTTATATGCCAAAATGTCCGTTTGTTTCGGCAGACACATAAGACACCACATTAGAAAGCTGTTACTCCGCACGTGTAGGGTAAACATGCTACAGCTAGCCAATGACAATCGGGATTGGGAGGGAGGATGGGGGGGAGACGCGCGCTCTGGAAACCTGCATTAGCCAAATCTACTTCCGGGTTAGATATTAGTGCACTTTCGTCGGCCGGCGCTGACCCAATGACCACCAAACGCCAAACCTCGATCCAGGATGACATAATTGACATCGCTGGGAATCCTGAGTCCACTGTCCACTAAACAACGTTTACAAGTGAGTGGCAAACTTTTGTTTTGATTACTCAAGCCACACAGCACAGACGAATTGTAGCCATACACAGTATGCGGTTAACAGACCCACGAAGTCACACATACACAACAACAACTTTGGAGCATACAATTGTTTATCACTAAAGCACAATTGCAGTACAATGTAAGTTGAATTCTCTTTTTTTTATTGCCAAGTTTGTTAATGTTAATGACTGTCACTAAGTTCTAATAAAAAAAACAGCACTTTACACATCCTTTTGGATTGATATTTTGCTTAGTTTTTCACTGAACCCAGATGTCGTTTCTCTATATTATCGAAATATCTCAACTCAAGCTTATTTATAAAGCACTTTAAAACATCCATTGCTGCATACAAAGTGCTGTGCATGTGAACCCAGCACTTTCTTTCTGGTGACAGGTCTGGCTCTTTAGTTAAGAAAATGAAAACGCTAGTATGCTGTCCTGGATCAAAGCTTTAAAAAAAAAAAAGAAGTAAATAAATAAATATCACGGTCAGACTCTCAGGTGGATGCGCAGGCTGATACAGCACGGACACACGAAATAAACTAAACTAGGCTGCTCATGCTTGTAACAACTATGGCCTCTAGGCCCACTCCACCCTCTAACTTTTTTTTTAAAAGTTTGCTTCTTCTAAAGCAAATTCTCTGCAGCCGCATAAATATTCCACTGCCCAGGCAGGATCTAAACTTGGTTAGCTCTGCAAGTGGTCACCCAACCACCAACAAAACTTTTTTGAAGCCGCTGATCAGGTGACAAAGGAATTTATGCGTCTGCCGAAGGAGTGTATTCAAGCCCGTCATCTTGGAGCCCGAACAAATGGCTCCAATGATTTGGAATACACAAATGACCGATCAAAGGAATGTTCATGACTTCTTATCAATCACAAAGGATATTCTGGCGTCTCACCCTTCCTGGAACGTCTAGATGGAGCAACAGCACCGTCAAGTGGTGAAACTTGGAACTTATCCTTAGTGACAATTCCCATAAGTAACCGCATTTTACACATTTATACCATGATAATTCTTGACAGACAACTGAACTACGAATGATTCATGTTATATCTTTGTGTGTATGAACATCCTATTTCATTTGTACTCCATAAAGAATGAAAGATAATCAATATCTCTCAGTTCAGTCAGATTAGACAAGTAGAAGTTACCTCACAAGTTAGTTTATGATGCATTAATTACGATGTGCGTTAAACGGGTTGTGTGGGAAAACTGATTTGCCAGACTGACCAAATTTAATGCCAAATTATTAATCTCTTTAATAATTTTTTTTTAAAAGTCTGCCCGAGCGAGCAGAAGGGTGTGCCACCACCCACTGAAGCCCCGCCCAAAGACTTTAAAACAGGGGTGTCAAACATAAGGCCCGCGGGCCGGATCAGGCCCGCAAAGGGGTTTAATCTGGCCCCTGAGATGATTTTGTAAAGTTAAAAAAAAACAAAATTGTAATGTCGGACAAATTAATCAGCCAGCCACAATCAAAACATATAAAATTTATAATTTCACAAGCAGTCCTCAGATGACCGTACATGAGATGTACGGGGGAATCGTCCTGGATGTCATTATTTTGCACACAACTTAAAGTTACGATTCATTTCATTATTATTATTATTTTTTTTTTTTTTTAATCATAGACAAAGACCGACATAAACGTGTTAAATACAACACAAATTCAATTACTGGTAACACAAATAGATATAACAATGATTAGCATCGGCACCTTATAACGGCATTAACGGTGCCATGCAATGCATTCTGGGAACAATATATATACAAACCAGGTCGATTTAACACGTCCAGAACGTATACCGGCAAAGTGTTGCTGCGTTCCATTTGCATTTGTGTTATTTTTCGGAACAATATGATTACAGTTGAGCTCCGTAATTTAGGGCTGGTCCAAAAATTTGCGTATAAAAGACGGTAATTGTTTTTAAATTATATACCGTTATTTTACCGATGCGGCCCACTTGGGAATATATTTTCCTCCATGCGACCCCTGAGCTAACATGAGTTTGACACCCCTGCTTTAAAAGGACGAGGAGACCCTCGCTCATCCTCTTGCCTCTTCCTGCTCTTCCGCCTCTTGTCTCTTGCTTCCAAGTCTCTCCCAAAAACTCGCTTCCACGACCTGCAAGTGTCCCAGCCTGCTCGAACTCTTTGTTCCAAGAAACTTGCCAACCACGTGGCCCTTTTCTTTTCTGGCAGCAACCGTTGCCGAGAGCGGACCCTCGCTCCTCGCCGAGTCGCCGACCAATCAAGGGACGAGCCGCGCAACTACGTCAGGCCCCTGAGCGGCTTCCCCGTGCTCACCTGTGGAATAAACCTTTTTTTTTTTTTTTCTTGCCTTTTTGGAACGAACATTGACTATTTTTCCCCCCTTTTTTTCCAAGACCTTTCTGCTCATTCGACGCAAACGATGCTCGTAAGTCTGCATTTGATTCCCAAATTGGTACCACTGCGTGCAACTTACGTTTGAAACATATCACAGATCTGGCAGGTCAAATTTCTCTTTTCCTTGTTTCCTCATTCATTCGCATTCCTTCCTTATTTTCATTCGCTTTATTTTGTTTCCTTTCTTCTGACGGTAGAATAGTTAGATAGGCAGTGTTTTGATTCTGTAGTGTAGCAATCGTGAATAAATGCATGTTTTATGAACTCTATTCCGCCTAAGTCATCTGTGTTTCCGAGTGGATTATTATTCTTTTGTTAGTACAACTAACCACTGAATATCGAGTGTGGCGACTTTAGATTATAAATGACTGATGAAAGAAGGATTTTGGTCGTTGTTTGCTCCTGTTAACCCAAAGCAAAACCAACGTGGTGCCCCAGAGGTTATCGAGGTAAATATAATTTACCTCTGTAACGTCCAGATTATTAATTCGTCCAAAAGACGACCCAATTATCGCTACATGCTGTAGCAAAAAGTGAAGCCGGCGGCGGCCATCTTGCGTTGACACACTTACAGTAAGTTCACTTTTTTGCAGCATACTTTTTCTTCCTCTGCAGCGAAAATATCACTGTGTGACGTACGGTTGTACCAAGTGTAACGATGATCGGCCGGTTGTAACTTTTTGCAACCTCAGTTCCAAAGGAAGTCCACTCCTGTGTCCTGGACATGCCACCGTGGGGGGTGGGGAGGACAAGAACATCCCCCACAAACAGCCACACATGTTTTGACTGACACGCGCACGTGAATTTGATGGCCCAGTATCAGCAATGAGCTTTCTTGCTACCTGGTCAGTGAAACAAGGCCGAAAGGAATCACCCAGCCTGTATTATAGTCGCCTGCGCAAGGCATCGTTTGGGCATCGTAACGAACCCAACATGGAAGAACAGGTAGAATTCAAAACACTCTTTCTGAACAACCTCCACCCAAACACAAGCCGCCTCTTGGGCGTGACAACTTGTCCTCGCACGCTAAGTAGCCTAGAGCTACGTGAACTTGCATCCAAGGCCTTTGTGTTTTTACGCGAAAACGCTGCTAAATCAATGGAATCCTCTATTTACCATGTTGCAGGTGATTCAGACGAAGTCGAACGACAGTCCGAATCACAGCAAAGCGACGATGACATCGCCGCTTCCCCATCAAATCCTGCACAATGGCCTCAAAATGGTTCTCATCAGAAGCACCAGTACGGCCACAGTGCACCTGCGCGGTTAAGTCATAGCTCCAGCCGTGGTTGTGAACGGGAGAAACCCTTTGCAAAAACAAAACCTCGCAAAAAGAAACCTCCCCGCACAAATAGTCCTCAGGAGCCCCCATCCACATCAGGTGACTCCTCAATTGACAGCAACATCTGGACAAAAGTTCTTGATGGGCTGCGCAAATTGTCCAACGACAGTCAGCCGACAGCCATCAATGTGGCAGAGGTGTCTGACAACACTGTTCTTGCAGTCCAGCTGGATCCAGCAACTTCTTTGCCTTCTGCCAGTACACCTGTTACCGAGTCGAATCAACCATTCAAACAACTCTTAGGTAACCTCAAGATTAAAGGTGCATCGCGTAAGTTCTATTTGAGGACGACACTTGAACAAACATTAGACTATGACGCTTTGGTTGATCCTGGCGCTGACATTACAGTAATGTCCAACACGCTCTCAACCAACTTCCAGCCATGCTGAAGAACAGTGGCCGGATGCTCCGCCTCAACCACTGCTCATTGGAGATCGGTGCATTTGCACTGACTAACACCCATCTGGACTCCATGGCAACGTTACACTGGACGATTGGACCACACAAATTGGTCCACCCTGTGTACGTGTCTGCTGTGGAATCAGTCCCGCTCCTCATTGGTCAAGATCTGCTGGGCCGCTTCAAGCCCCTGATAGATTACGACCGACGCAAAATCTGGTCACAGGTGCGGCAGCCTCTGCCTGCAGCACCGCTGACCAAAACTGCCAATTGTTATGTGATAAGCCTAACAGAGACTTCTTGTGAACCTGTTCTGAGTGTACAAAACTCACACCAGGACTCTCACCCAGCTCAAGGGGGGACCATGCCTGTTGTCCCCGAGATGCCCTCAAGAGGTCACCTTCGCAACACCAGCTCTCCCCTCGGCCAAGTTGAACATCCCACTCAGGGTGTGCAACTCTGCCACCTTACGGAACGCGACTTGGATTGCACCTCTGAGCTACGCATGACACAAATTGAGGCCGTTGTCCTCACTTTTGAAGCAAACCATTCAGCTTCACCGCGGACTTTGAACTTGAAATCGCACTTGAAATTGTCATCGAACAACCCAAACAACACAGTGGTTGTTCTTTGCAATCTGCTTGGCGCGTTGTGCCTATTTCTGAGCAAGTTGTTACCCACCCTGCCCACCCTTGCAATGCAGATGGTGCGCGCCACTGCCCTTCCATTCACTGCCCCCGCTTTCACGCCTGCAGTACTTCTTTTGGGCCACACGTTGTCAGCCTTTGTGCTCAACAACACTTATCTGATTTCAATGAACTTGCAGTCCATTGTTCTTCTCTTGCTTTTGCTCATTGTTTGGCTCACCGCCGCCGCGTGCCTTCCTCGTTCGCCTGTCGACGGCTCACCTGTTCATGCCAAGACACGTAGCTCTCCACGTAGCCGAAGGGGGGGTCATGACATCATACGCCCATGACATGACACATAGCTGTCAAAGGGAGGTCATCACAACAGGACTGGACCAGCCAATCAGGTCCAACCTCCATGACCTCGCAAGGTGTGACCGCGCTGAGACTTGACATGCTGCACTAATCTGTTTGATACATCAACAGCTCAGTTGTGAGAACGTCTTCTCGGCCTGCATGCTCCCTTAATACAGCTTTCTTTTGCCCTAGAAAGACCCAAAGTCATAGTAAGAACCGAAAGTGCCCCCTTTCAGTCACATTGACATGACATTCCTACACAGGCCTCTAGACAACTATTGGACTTCTATTTTTCACTCTCGTGTTCTTCTCCTGTTGCGTGTTGCTTTCCCCTTCCACTCTATACACGACACGTAGTGTAGACCTAGAGGGAAAGATAACATCATAGCCAACTGCCGAGTCTAGCTTTAGCAAAGGGAGGGGAGGGGTGGGTTTGCACCAACTTTGTACTCTGGTAACTGCATTGTTGTGCTTCACCTGTCCACCTGCCGATGCCACGTCTAGGAGTGCCGACCGAAACGTTCTGTCGTGGGTCCCATGTTGGTTTGATTTAAGAAATCCATCACCTTGGTTAAGACCGTTTCTCTTTTCTTCTTTTCTTCTCCTTTGATTATTTTTATTATTTTAGTTCTCGTTTCATTTCCTATCATAGTAGTTAGTTTTGCTTCTTTAAATTCTAAGTAGATTATCCCACCTAGGTTAGAGAATAAACGTGCACAAAACTCAAAACCTGGTTTACTGTGTGTGTGTTTCATCAATTTATAGTGACCTCTAAGCTGAACAAAGAACTCACAAAATTGTAGTAAGGGCACAACCTTCATTTTAATGACTGATTCAACGAGGTTCTCATCTGTTATCCTGATAAAATTATCAAAAAGAGATGTGGTGCTCCGCAGGCAAGCTCAACTTAATTTAAATATTAAGTTTGAGTCTCCTTCAATTAATGAGCCAATTGATTATTAATTTAATAATTAACAATTATTGATTTAATAATTTATTGGACCGATTTCCCTAGTATACACAAGTATAAAATAAGTGTGTGAGATGCTCTAAATGCAGATCTCATTAGTAAGAATGTGGATATAAATTTTCTCTTATAAGGTATTGAGTGCTACTCATATTGGTCTGCATGATCAGAACCAGTTATCAGAACCATCAACAATGAAATGAAAGCAAAGCACACAAGAAAAAAGAATTCTTGTGAAATGTAAACCTAACTTCTGCAAGTCCCGATTCATGATACTGAGGTAATATTCTGAATGGTTGATGTAAATAATTAAGTTCGTTCTTTGCTAGGCTCTCATTATTCCATACAGTGATTTATTGTACTAAAATTATTACATTATTAATTTTTAACTGCAACTGCAGTTTTAAAATTCCAGAGACGTGAAGATACCGTATACCGTATGGAGTCTCTAGATGTTCAAATATATTTAAGTACATATTAAGCACAGTTTATTAAGAATGTATAAAATTTACAAAAAATAATTCAGCACTGTTTAACTTGAATGAACTTGCACGCACACACGCAGATACTGTATTCATGCAATTACAGTACTTTTATCAACATAACATTATAATATGAACATAGTGCAAATTTGTATTACAGTATGACTAAAGGTCCTGTCTCAGTGCAAAACTCTCCTTGTCGTTTCATTTTCCACACACCCTATCAAAAATTAATTTAATTAATAATAATGTTAATAAATCGTCCACTTCTACAGGACTGTCTCAGAAAATTAGAATATTGGGATACAGTCCTTTATTTTCTGTAATGCAATAAAATAAACAAAAATGCCATACATTCTGGATTCATTACAAATCAACTGAAATATTGCAAGCCTTTTATTATTTTAATATTGCTGATTATGGCTTACAGCCGGTACTCAGGAGACTGCTCCTCATCACAGGTGATTCTCCTTCTCCAGACTCCTAGTGAGGTGGATTATAATGCTTTGTCATAAGTAGCGCCAGCCACTGTTCAGGAGGGGCATAACAACTAGTAGGCGTCTGATTGAAAAAAAATGCTGGCAGCCTGCACGGCCAGGCCTGCGACGTCACTGCGCCGGTGCCGCGATATGTCAATCATTTGGCGTCTGCTGGGTCCAATGACATTTCAGCAGGGGCATGTGCCACCCCGGCCCCCCCTCTGACTCCGCCATTGTGCGCCAGACAACTAAAGTGGCCTCCATGGTCCATTGGACACAACATGTACAATTGGTTAGTTACTGTAGTTTTGCAAGACATGTACTTTACTCTGCTAACACTAGCTCCTACCTGCTGCATTAAATTCAAATATTACACACCAGAAGCTAAAACTCTGGGAATTAATCAAGTGTTACACAAGGCAACGATGCGATAAGAGTTTATAAATACTGTACTTGTTAGCAAAGGCTACTTGTGACCAAAACGAATCATCGGGCCCACAAATATTGTCTGTGTCATCCTGCCCCTTACCATGCCATCATATAAATTACATTGTTAATATTTTTAGATTCTTGAGCGTAAAAGAAGATGGTAAATAAGGCACCATCTCGAGTCGAAGCCAACTGCTTTTGCAATGCTAGCGAACATGTTAACATCTAGTTTACGTTAAGCTTCGTCAATGCTAATGCTACCTACGCATGACTTTCAAGAGCTATATCAGCGATATGAATGACAATACTACACTATTTTAGGAACGAAAAATAGTTTACTGTACTTAAATGATCGCTGATCGATTCACCACGTTTTTTTCTTACTTTAGCTCAAAGAGCAACGGCCGGTAAAATCACCAAGGGAGAATATCACCGTTACCCATTATGCCTTGTGAAATGATTTGCAATTACGATTGGTCCAGGAAACGCTGACAAGAACGCCCAAATGGCCGTTTCTGTTGAATGGCAGAAACACCCCAGTCGCAGGACCTTTTTCCATATCTTGGTGTCCCTCATATATCTAAAAACCTTCATAGATTTTGCTTAAATGTACAACTGGGGCTGCTTTGTTAAAAAAAAAATTCTAGGGGGTGGTACAAATCACAATACATGATAAAATATTGCTCATTTTGCCAGGCCAGATGTGTGTGCCAAGTTTCATGAGTTTCTGTGCATGTTTAGGCCCTCAAAATTGCCGTTGTCTTCTTGGGGAACAGTGCATAGCCACGGCCACAGTGATTCATGAAAACTCATAAATTTTGTGTTGTGACATCATAAAGGCCGAATCCCTCATCTGAGCAAATTTGAGGTAGGTACAGTTAGCGTGGTTGGAGAAAAATGTTGAAGAAAAATCAGAAGAAGAAAAAATTGCCAGTAGGTGGCGCTATCAGTAAGATGAAATATAAGTTTGTAGATGTCTTAAGGGCTGGACTCTCATCAAATGTGTGAAATTTTGATAAGATAGAATTATCTGGGTAAAATTAAAGCAGCTTTTATTGCCACGCCCTTTGGCAAAAAGTTACAATATTCGGTGTGGGGCAGGATCAACAAATTAAGGCTTTTCTGACCAATTTTCAACTGGATCCCTTCAACGAGCTTGGCACAGAAGCTAAAAACGCAAAGTATGACATTTCTTGTCACCACTAGGTGGCGCTATATGTATAACCAAATTTTATCATCTCTTTTTCAGGCCGTGACTATAAAGATGCATATGAAGTTTGGGATTTTTTGGAGCTTGTACATGCCATCTTTTGTCTGGTTTGTCTCACCTTGTCTCGTCATCGTTAACCTCGTCCACCTGTGTGTGTCTCCTCTGCCCCTATGTGTTACCAATTAGTGCCCTCTGCCTGCTGTGTTACCCAGGTGTGTCTTGTTGCTGTCTCGTTAGTGTGATGTACATATTTAGTCTGTGTTGTGTGTGTGTGCCCTCCGTGTGGGAGTATTGTCCCTGTTAGGTTGCCTGGTGTTCCGGTCTGTTTTGTCCCGTTAAGTTCTGTCTTGTGTGATTACTCCTCAAAAAGTAATGGGGTGTATGCCACAGAAGAGGCGGGACGTGATTTTGCACATCAGTTTATTTCCGGTCCGGGTTGCGAACGCGCAACCCAGGGGAACAAAGTCGTAAGCACAAGTATTTTTGACGCATCCCACACGTCGCAAACCGAACCGGAAACAAACTGTGGTGCAGTCCCGCCTCTTCCGTGGCATATACCCCATTGTCAAAATTAAAGGGATACTTCACTTATTTAGCTATTTTTGGCAGTCAAACCTTAATATTTTGCCTGTAATAAATTTGATATTTTCATTATTTTTCACGTACAATTCGTACCTTCAAAAACACATTTTGCAACTTGCTGTTGACGGAAAATGACATCACAAGGGCTCAGGTAACCAATCACAGTTCACCTGTTTTCTAGGTTTGGTCATGTGACATTCACAAGCTGAGCTGTGATTGGTTACCTGAGCCCTTGTGATGTCATTTGCAATCGACATCAAGTTGCAAAGTGTATTTTTAAAGGTACTAATTGTACATGAAAAATAATGAAAATATCAAATGTATTATATTCAAAATATTAATGTTTGACTGCCAAAATGGCTAAATAAGTAAAGTATCCCTTTAAAAAGTGTTGTCAAAAAGAAAAAAAGCTGAAATACACCATTCAGCACGAAAGTGAACACAACAGTCATCCTACCTGTCATCGGTCCGGATACCGGCAATTTGTAATCCCCAAACAGACATAATCTTTAATTTTGGGATTTCTTTCTTAATGAATCGGTTTCTACTTTTAATTCAAGTGACCACGTTCACACACTAAACCATGTCCAATGAGGGACGAACTCGTGCGTGCTGTGGGGGCCCGCTGGGCCTCGTTCTGCGGCCTTGGGCTCGGGGGTGTGGGCCGGGGCTGGGGCGGGGGTGTTCCGGGCGTCTGGGTCGGCTCGCCGACCGGTGTCCGCTCGGGTGGCTTGGGGGTGGCCTTGGTGCTGCCGCGGCCTGGGGATTTCGGGGGGGGGTGCTCGCTTTGCTGGACCGCGGTTGACGGCTTCTTTCTTTGGTGGTGGTCCTTATGCATGCCAGATCCGTCGCACCAGCATCTACTGAAACTCAACAGAAATAGCCTCTCCCTCCCACAGCCCCTTGAATCAGTTGGTGCTGGTGTCTGTGGTTCTCACTTTGCTCTATCTATCCTTCCTTCCTTCCTCTCTTTAGTTTTTCCTCTGGTCACTTGAGATCTTAATTTATTAGAAGTATGAGGTTTCTGGGGTTGGCATAAGACTCTGGTTTTGTAACCACGTAGGAGGGGTCTTGTTGGTGCTGGACTTCACTTTGATGGATTGGATGTACTGGCTTCTATGGATCTCTCTCTGCCTTATCGATCCTTCCCTCCTTCCTCTCTTTAGTTTTTCCTCTGGTCTCTTGAGATCTCGCCAAATTTGCTGGAATTTAGAGGCTTCCGGGGTTGGCGTAAGACTTTGATTTTGTAATCATGGGGAAGGCAGGAAGTGTTTGGTCGGTGCTGGATTTCACTTTGATTTTCCTTTCTTTTCTCTTTATTTCTTTTTTTTCTGACCTTTTCTCTGGTCTCCTGACCATTTAAACCTCACGACTCTGGCAAGATTCTGAAGTACCTGGTTAAGGCGAAGGGTAATGGGATATTTATAAGGCTTTAGGTGAATGAATGAGTATAAATTTACACGTATTTGCACGCACGCACGCACGCAAACGCACGCAAACGCACACACGCAAACGCACGCACGCACGCAAACGCACGCACACATACACACACACAAAAAAAAAAAAAAAAAAAAAAGAGCAATGATGACAAGACGTTGAATCGGTAAGACTACCGAATGAACAATTCTGAGCTCTTATAAAAAAAAAAGAAAAAAAAAAGAAAAAAAAATAGAAAGTGGACTCCTTATTAATGATATAAGTGATCACCTCCCGATTTTTGCAATTTTTTATGATTATTTTGATAAAAAAATGAAGCCGATTACTTACACATTTGAAACTAGAGCAAGAACAACACGCTCCATGGCTGCCTTTAAGCTGGATTTAGAGAAACACAACTGGTCTGAGGTTTATTCAAATAACGATCCTGATATTGCATATAGTGAATTTCAGTCAACCATTATTTCTTTATATAATAAACATTGTCCATCAATTAAGATTACAAGAAAGTATAAAGGTCCAAATAAGACATGGATGATGAAGGGGATACAGAATGCATGTAAAAAAAAAAATAATTTATATAAAAGATTTATTAAATTGAGAACTGTGGAAGCTGAAACAAAGTATAAGATCTATAAAAATAAATTAGCAAATATTATTTGAATAAGAAAGAAAGACTATTACTATGAATTATTAGAACAGAATAAAAGCAATACACAAGAAATATGGAAAACACTAAATCATGTAATTAAAAAAAGTTCTAAAAAAACAAATTTTCCACAATATTTTATAAAAGATAACGATATGGTAATTGATGAAATTTCTGACATAGCTAATAATTTTAATGAATATTTAGTTAACGTGGGCAGCAACTTGGCAAATAAAATCCCAGAGCCAAGAAACAAACATGAAATAGATAAGAACATCGTAAATAATTCATCCACTATGTTCCTTAATGGTGTTAATGATATTGAAGTATTAAATGTTGTGAAAACATTAAAAAATAAAAAGTCTACTGACTGTCTTAACATTGATATGACATTAGTAAAAAGTATTATAAAATATATTGTACAACCTTTTACATATATTTGTAATTTATCATTTAAAACTGGTATATTTCCATCAAAAATGAAGATAGCCAAAGTCATTCCTGTTCATAAAAGTGGAGAAAGACACACGTTTAATAACTACAGACCAATATCATTGTTGCCACAGTTCTCAAAAATTCTAGAAAAATTATTTTCATATAGATTTGATAATTTTATTGAGAAACATAAGCTCTTAAGTGAAACCCAATATGGGTTTAGAGAAAAACGGACCACCTCAATGGCAGTCATGGAGCTTGTAGAAGCAATATCTACCGGAATAGATAATAAAAAATTTACTGTTGGGATTTTTATGGATTTAAAAAAAGCTTTTGATACTATAGATCATTCTATATTAATGAATAAATTAAAGAAATATGGAATAAGAGGTTTAGCTTATAAGTGGATGAAAAGTTATTTGGAAAATAGATATCAGTATGTGCAGTTTAATAATGTACAATCAGAACACATGAAGATCACTCATGGAGTTCCCCAAGGGCCTGTGCTCGGCCCTAAATTATTTATACTGTATATAAATGATATTTGCTGTGTCTCAAAAACATTGAAAAGTGTCTTATTTGCTGATGATACAACTTTCTATTGTTCAGGAGAAAACCTGAAGCAGCTTCTGACTACTGTGGAGTATGAATTGAATATATTAAAAAAATGGTTTGATGTAAATAAATTATCATTGAATTTAAATAAAACCAAGTTCATAGTTTTTGGCACTAGACAAATCACTCATCAAGTCAAAATTATGGTGAATTCAATTGAAATAGAAAGGGTGAATGAAAATAAATTCCTTGGAGTTATTATTGATGATAAATTATGTTGGAAGCCACACATCGAAACTGTTAAAAGGAAAATGTCAAAAATCATAGGGATACTCTATAAAAGTAAGGATGTTTTAAACATGAAATCATTATATATATTATATAGTTCATTATTATTACCATATTTGACCTATTGTGTGGAATTATGGGGAATGGCATATAAAACAAATACTAACACCGTTTTCAAATTGCAAAAGAAAGCTATAAGAATTATTAATGGATCAAAGTATACAGAGCCAACACATCCACTATTTATTAAATTAAATGCAATGAAATTTTATGACTTGGTGGATTTTAAAATAGCACAAATAATGTATAAAGTTTATAACAATTTACTCTGCCACAGTACTCAGAAGTTATTTGAAATTAGACACAGTCCTTATGATATAAGGGGTACAAGTGTGTACAAAAAACCCAAAACAAGAACAAATATTAAGCAAAGGTGTGTATCTGTAAAAGGTGTTGATCTGTGGAATCATCTGGAAATTGCTCTGAAAAATTGTGACTCAATGCTGGAGTTTAAAAAAATGTTTAAAAGTAAAGTTCAAAAAAATTATCTATGTCAGACCAGTATATGAAAAATGTACATGTGAGTATGTGTAAGTGATCTGTAAGTGATCTGGATAGGTATTATGGTATATGTTTAGTAAATTTATGTATATATGTTTTTGGTAAATGTGAATATGTTAAGTGTACTTGTGTATATATATATATATATATATAAATATAGATATATATATATATATATATATATATATATATATATATATATATATATATATATATATATATATATATATATATAACTTGGGTTATATATATCATTTATTATTTTATTATTATTTTTAATAATTAGTAAATTAAAATTGTATTAATAATGAAATAAGTTTAAATATATTTAGTAAAAGGGGTAGGACTAGATAAGTTTTTAACTTCTTCCTACTCCCTTTTGAACATGTAAGTTATGATTAATTGAATGATTATGTTATTGGGATTTTCTTCTATTTTGATTGTTGTTGTTTTTTGTTTTATCTCTGCTGTTCATCTGTTTATATGTTCAAAAAATAATAAAAGGAAAAAAAAAAAAAAAAGCAAATGTTATGGATGTGTATTTTTCATAATAGCCTGCCAGTATGCCTGCAAATGAACTTTTTTTTTTTTTTTTAAAGTCTGAACTTGGGTCAGCATCCCACACCAAATAGCACACTAGTGTGAACTCATGCCAACCATACTTTTGGTCCTGCTTTTAAGCTACTGACTGGTGGACTCATGTTTATGACAGGTAGGTGTAACCAGTGGCGGTCATCCTTTCTTGACCTCTCGTGGGCACCCTCTGGCTGAGATTAAATAGTTTAAATAACACTTAAATAGCGCCATTCAGAAATTGTTGGTTGCATTTAAGTCAAATTTATGTGTCAAAATTTGTCATATGTTGCATGCCAATGCTAACCATTTATAATGTCACTGTCCTGAGAAAAACGTTTTTGTTTTGTTTTGTTTTTTTGCGATGTCTGCATTCTGTTTCATCCCATAAACATATGCAACACAAAATGGATAGATGGATCTGTGAAATAAAGACAGAAGCTAGGTCTGCACATCCGGAAACAATATAAAAATATAGAAACCAATATAACTATATATATATATGGGAATCTTTGCCTCACGATTCGATTCGATTACGATTTTTGGGACTACGGTTCAATTCAGAATCGATTTTCAATTTACAGATATGCAAAAAAGTTGGCATGATCTACTCCAGTCTGCTTTGCACGACAAAATGACAAATAAAGTGTTTTTTTTTTTTTTGTAAAACATTTATTAATTTTGTATTGTAAGTGCCCTTTTCCATAAAAACAGCATGTGGGCTACAACTGCCTTTCCCCTTCTTCTTCATTTCTAATTTAAAGAAAATTGATTGAGAATTTGATTCTTTTGTGAAATGATTTTTTTGGCACACCCCTAATATATATATATATATATATATATATATATATATATATATATATATATATATATAGTAGGGATGCAGGATAATGCTATTTTCAACCGATACCGATAAACCAATAATTTAGAGGTGCCAATGTTGATAACCGATAAGTAAGCCGATAATTGTTTGTAAAATTAATTTGAAAACAAATATGCTTTCGAGTCCTACAAATACATTCTAAAGTCTAACAAATACATTGAAACATTGTATAAACTTTGCACAATATTTCAATGTATGTAAAGCACCATGAAGCTGAATTTTATTGATGAGCCACAACCACAACAGATGGACCGACGTGGTATGTCTATAATTATTACTGGATTATCCGGTTTATCTGTATGAAATCAAATTGCCGATAATTATCGGCAGACTTCTCTATTATCTGGTTTATCTGTTTGACGTCAAATTAGTCGATAATTGCTGATAATTATCGGCCACCGATATTATCGATCGTGCATCCCATATATATATATATATATATATATATATATATATATATATATATAAAACATTTATGTATAAAAAAAAAAAAAATGGGATACTGATGTTAACATTACCTGTTGCGATGACGCTTGACCTGAGCTGTGAGAAGCCCCACCCAAACTGCTCACGTCCGCCATTTCTTCTAGCTCCTTGGCGCATGCAACAACAACAAAAAGTCTCGCAGCTCGACTAGTTTTATCTGTGACCTGCCTGTGATGTTGTCGTAATTTGTATGTTCTGGATTCGTTATCCACAGCAGTGAAGGCGTATTCACAGCCGAGGAGTCGTTACCGCAAGGAAAAAAAAATCCACACGTGCACAATTTTGATCCTTACAAGAAAAAAATTGTTACACATTTTTGACAACACGAACAAACGAAACATTACTATTTCGGACATGAATCGTTTATCATGGATAGGAAACATTATCACGGCTTAGATGCCTTAGTTTTTGTTTTGTTTTTTGGTGAGGGTTTGGTGAGGGTGGATGACGTGCCAAGAAGTAGAATCAGTTTTGGAGTTGTTGAACTCATTCACTGCCAGCAGCCATTTTCACTGAAGCAACCCCCTTCGGTCCCGGCTGTTTTACTGGATTTTGACTGATTTTGCAAGGCCCACAGAATATTGTGTTCTATTGCTATAAAAAACATGGAACCTACCAAAAGAAATATTAAAGTCTCTTCTTTCATCAGGAAAAAAATATATTTCTATCTTTTCAGTTATGCAGCAATTAGCATTAGAATATAGCTAAGTTGCGTCATTATTCACAAATCTGTTTAAAACAGTGGGGAAAAACATGGTTGATCTCTTATATTCTGCTGCCACCTACTGGCCGTTTTGTAATAACTACCATTGCTTCAAGCGTTCTCTTCAGTTCAGTGACTGCATCAAAGCCTTCTTTATGCTCTAGCATTAAAAAAAAAAAAAGTATAAATACGCCTTTGGGAATGGTAATATTTAAAATAACACGGATTTATACGTTTTTGGGACCAAATGGTTTAATTTGAGGATGTTTGAAGAAAACCAGGCGTTGAGCTCTTGGAGGCAGAGGGCGAGGGAAGCAGGTGGAAGGACTGAAGAGGATTTGGAGGAGAGAGATGATAGAGACGGGTGTCATCCGCGTAGCAATGAAAATGGACGTTATATTTGCAGAAGATGTAACAAAGTGAGAGAATGTAAATGATGACGAGAGTGGGCCCCAGGACGGACGCCTGGGGCATCCTAGTTATGACAGGCTCGAGTATTTGGAGTATTTGATTTAAGAGATTTGAGCTGAATGGGTGGAGTACGTTCAGAGAGATAGGTGAGAGGTGTGTGAATGATGCTAATAGATGCCAATCTGTCAAGGAGTGTGGCGTGAGATATTGTGTCGAGTGCTGATGTTAGATGAAGTAGAATGACAATGGAGACGAGACCAGAGTCAGAAGCTAATGAGGAGGTTGTTGGTGATTCCCTGCATCAGTGCTGAATCTTATATCGTTCAGTACTTTAATCAGAGCTGTTCTGTACTGTGATGAGGTCGGAAACATGACTGGAATATCAAAAAGTTCGTTTAAGCTCAAGAAATTGCTGAATTGATTAAAAAACACCTTTTCAACAGTTTTGGTTAAAGGGATACTTCACTTATTTAGCCCATTATAGCAATGAAAAGTTAATATTTTGTCTATAATTAATTTGATACTTTCATTATTTTTCATGTGCAATTAGTACCTTTAAAAACACATTTTGCAACTTACTGTCGACTGAAAATGGCATCACAAGGGTTCAGGTAACCAATCACAGCTCACCTGTTTTCTAGGTTAGGCCATGTGACATTCACAAGCTGAGCTGTGATTGGTTACCTGAGCCGTTTTGATGTCATTTTCAGTCGACAGCAAGTTGCTAAATGTGTTTTTAAAGGTACGAATTGTACATGAAAAATAATGAAAATATCAAATATATTATAGGCAAAAGAGATTTCAGAGATTTCGGAAGTTCACCAGATTGAAGTAAACAGTTGATTATTTGCTATAAATCTATTTGAACAGATTTCACAATTTGTTTTGAATAAGCCAGATGGCATTGAATCAAGACAGCTCATGGAAGGTTTCAATTGCTGAACCAAGTCTGTTATACTTTGTAGTATTTTGATCCACTGAGTCAAATTCTATCATGTTAATTTAATTATTCCGAGGTGATTTTAAGTGCTGCATCATTTTGTTATTTTGCTGGTTTGTGACAATGTTTGTTTGACCTGATGGCTTGTACTTTTTCACTAAAGTAGCAGGCAAATTCATTGCATTTATCTGTTGAGAGGAGTTCTGGCGCTGTTTGATTTGGAGGATTTGTGAGTTTGTCGACCACGGCAAAAGAGTGCGTGTATTGTTGAGTTCTTACTAATGATTTCAGAGAAGTGTTGTCTAGCTATTACTAGCTCTTTGTTAAAATTACAAAGACATGGTCAGTACAGGTCAAAATGAACTTAGTTTTTCTCCACTTTTCCTCTACTTTTCTGTACTTTGATTTTAAAGTCATTATGTTGGTAGCACAGCTCCAAGGTTTTTTTAGGTCTGGATGAAATGGTCTTAGTTGTCATAGGGGCAACAGCGTCCAGAACATTTGAGATTTTTAAGGTTCATCCAGAAGTTCATCAACGGTGTCTGCATTGAGAGTTGATGCAGCCAATAATTACATAAACATATTGCTTGTGTTCTCATTTATGTACCTTTTTAAAAAAAAAATTCAATAGAGACAGGAATTGTCTGAAAATCTGTGATTAATTATACTTCAAAGAACACACAGAAATGATCTGAAATAGCCATATCTTTCACCTCAACAGATAAAATGTCAACAGCTTTAGAGAAGACGACAACAAAGATTTGAAAGGGAATTAAGTACAGAATTAAAATGTATAAATATCTCAATTTTTATTTTTTAAGTAAGCCTGATTTCGGGAAAACATAACATAAGTACACAAAATGTTCTGCGGACTAAATAAGAGTAATTTATCGATAAAATCTTGCCAAAGCAAACATGCAGTGAAATATAAAATCTTGCCAAAGCAAACATGCAGTGAAATATATTGTTTTAAATGACACACTATTCGGGGAGGGACTCTCTCTCTCTCTCTCTCTCTCTCTCTCTCTCTCTCTCTCTCTCTCTCTCTCTCTCTCTCTCTCTCTCTCTATATATATATATATATATATATATATATATATATATATATATATATATATATATATATATATATTAGGGGTGTGAATTGCCTAGTACCTGACGATTCGATTCGTATCACGATTCACAGGTCAAAATTCGATTCGATACCGATTAATCCCGATACGAATTTATAAGTCGATTGTTGCGATTTTTTTTCATTCAAATTTAGAAAATACTAATCAGTAAGCTTGTAGAGTGTAAGATTTATATGAAAATGTATTATTTATTTATCTGAAATTTCAGTCTTATAGAGGTTGTAATCTGTTTCATGTTTGAACAGCATTCAAATAAAATATTAAGGCTTAATGTTCCGTTCATATAACATTCTTCCATGCTCAAGGTGTGAATCCTTAAAAAAAAAATAAAAAATAAAAAAATAAAAAAATAAATAAAAAAATCGATTCTGCCGATTAATGAATCGATTCGAGAATCGCGCGATGTAGTATCGCGATATATCGCCGAATCGATTTTTTAACACCCCTAATATATATATATATATATATATATATATATATATATATATATATAGGGCTGCTCGATTATGGAAAAAATAATAATCACGATTATTGTGGTAATAATTGAAATCACGATTATTCAAAACGATTATTTATGTTTTTGTTCAAAGCAAGAAAATGTTTAAACATTTGAAAATATTAAGACAAATAAAAAAAAAATATCTAAGCTCATTTTGGACCAAACAGACTTTATAATAATAAATGATTATTTATGGTGGAAAAAATTTTAAGTTTGGGTGCAGCATGTGCAATATGACTTGTGGGGTGCAATCTAGTTTTGACAGGGGTTCTTGGTGAAATAACTTGAGTGGGCGTGCCTCAAAACCACTCAAAATTAATATTATTACGGTTGCAGCTATCCAATATTTTGGTATTTTCCACATCCTGCTGAAAATTCTAGCGAATAGTCGGGTATTTGGATAGAAATAAAAACCTACCTGTACAGTATATAGCCTACTTTTTGGTTAAACAAGTATGAATACAGACGACAAGAAAACACATTTGCATGTAATTAACAACCAACTGCTTTTCATTTTTGGATAGCTAATCAACAAGCTTGTCAGCAAACTACAGTGGAACCTCTACTTACGAACGTCTCTTCATACGAAATTTTCAAGTTACGAAACGCCTCAACGGGAAAATATTGCCTCTTGTTACGAAAGAAATTTCTAGATACAAAACGTAAAAATACATTACCGAACGCAACATACTTTCGGCTATGGCTATTTCCTACCATAGATACCTATGAGCGTAAATACTAGTCGGGGTGTTTGTACATCGTTCTGACATCCCATTGGCTAAGAGGAACCTCTACCATAGGTATGAGCGTAAATACTAGATCGGTGTTTGTGCATCGTTCTGGCATCCAATTGGCTAAGAGGAACCTCTACCATAGGTATCTATGAGCGTATACTAGATCGGTGTCGATACAGCGTCCTCATCATTCACCCCGCGGCCCATGAGGTGTTCCGATAGTTTTTCGTAAATGTATGAACTAACGGCCAACGAATTTGTGCAAAAATTCAAACAATTGGTGATTGATGAAGGCACAGTAAGTTTTTAATTGCGACGAGACACGAGACGGGCCTTTTTTTTTTTTTTTTTGAAAAAGATGCCTCGCCATACCGGAAGTTTCCATGAAGTTTCAGAATTAGTTTAAAAGAATCGCCCAGAAAAAGTGTTCACCAGTCGGGCGTTTGCTCACTAAGATGATGTTTGCATGGGACATTAACGAAGGATTGTTTTTTTTTGTTTTTTTTAAAACTAACCGTTCGTCAATGTCCGTTTAAAAAAAAAAAAAAAAAAAAAAAAAAAAAAAAGCAAATATCCATGGATCAGTTCTTTACAAAACACCAGGCAAAAAAAAAAAAAAAAAAAAAATTCTGAGAGAGAGGAACATGAACCAAAGAGGGCAAAAAACGATGAGGACAGCAGTTAAAAAGGTAAATGACCATCATTTTTATTCTTTACTTTATTCTTTGTTTTTTGTTTTTTACATTATGCACAACTCGCATTTATTGTGCAATAATCTAATTGTAACATGTATTTGTTACATGTTTTGATGCATTTTTATGCTTTATAAAACATTTATGTCTGAATTTTGGGAAGCTTGGAACAGATTAGGGCATTTACATGGAAAATGCGTCTCTACTTACAAATTTTTCTACTTAAGAACTTTCTTCCAGAACCAATTAATTGCGTAAGTAGAGGTACCACTGTAGTTTCCTCTGA
>NC_135422.1:26263509-26271009 GCF_051991245.1 Festucalex cinctus
CACTCTAAGAGAGGTTGAGTGTGAGGAAAGCCATTCAAAGTGAATGGGTTTTAACAGCAACCTGCTGTTTTGGTCAGCTGTGAAGGTACTGATAGTGTGCTTAGTGTATTTGGCAGAGCGCGCTGCGTCGCGCTTTCCTGAGGGGAGGGCTGAGTTAAGGGGTGGTTCAGGCCTGTCCACAAAGAGAAGGAGGGCTTGAACAGAGTTAATGTTGAGAGGCTGCTCGGAGAGAGGCAGTTTCTTCAAACCTTGTGATGTTAAACTATGCTTTACGCTATATAGGCTTACCATCTTGGGCACGGTGGCCCATTTTATTTGTTTGTCATCTCAAGTATCCATTTTTAGCAAAACTACCATATTCTTTGCTTGGTTATTGTGGGGTGTCTGGAGCTATTTATAGTCCCTTTTCTTGGATAGCGGATGCATTGACAGAGGCTGCCGCTATAAATCTATCCCTGATCCCCCACCCTCTGCCTTTTCTCCTTGTGTTTTTGAGAAAACTGTAAGTTTTCGGTATCCCGACAGGAGTGTCCATTGGCACAAGAAGAAAGTCGTCGAGAACCAAGGAGAAAGGGTAGGGGTTTCCACTAGACTAATGTTCTAGTGGAAGCAGCCTTTTTCGGTTCCTGACAGGAGTGTCCATTGGCACTAGAAGAAAGTCGTCGAGAACCAAGGAGAAAGGGTAGGGGTTTCCACTAGACTAATGTTCTAGTGGAAGCAGCCTTTTTCGGTTCCTGACAGGAGTGTCCATTGGCACAAGAAGAAAGTCGTCGAGAGCCAAGGAGAGAAGGTAGGTGTTTCCACTAGGCTAATGTTCTAGTGGAGGCAGCCGTTTTCGGTTGCAGACCAGGAGTGTCCATGGACACAAGAAGAGATCCACCTCCCGGGAAAGAGAAGCGGGAAGGAGCAACCGATCTAAAGGAAATAACACACCCCACCGTTCGAGAGAGGACATCCGCCTGCGAGTAAAGGTAGGAAACCCGAAGGCGGTAGTCCCGGTAGAAGTAGAGGCAACGTACACGGGTACGGAGCTGAGTAGCCAGGAGCTAAAGTACGTCCCTGAACCCAAAGGCCACGGGAAGGCTTCGGAAATTGATAGCTCCACTCCTACAATAAGAAAGTAAAACAGGCTATAAATATTGTAGGAGCAGAGAAATGGGACAATACTCCCAAAGGAGGAAAAGTGGTCCCAGATGAGTTTGTGTGGGAGGTTATTAAGGCCTACGTGAAGTGCTAGCCATGTAAGGGCCTTGCCCACAAAGAGGGAGCTGGAGAAACTGGAACTTTGGGTCCCAGAAAAGAGAATCCGTTCAGTTATATGAAATTGCGAGTTGTGTATAAGGCAGGATGCTTGGGACAACGAGTGGACGGGTTGATGATTAAAAGCAATGTTCCATGGGCATTAGTTTGCATGGACGTAGCAGGCCCCATGGGGGGTGAACGACACTAAGGGTGGAAAGTATTTTATTGTGCTTGTAAAGGTGATGTCAGGACATTTGGGATTAAAAGCGAAGTATGACCAAATTGACATCAGTGATGAAGTTCTAGATAGAAATATAGTGCAATTAAAAAAGGAGGAAAAAAAAAAAGGGGGACTCCAAGGGGTAAAGCAGCTGAAACCAATGCCAGTTAATCCAGCCTGAAGTTAAGGAGTAAGACAAATAATTAAAAAATGGAAGCAGCCACTCCGGCCTTTGTCGAGCTGTTATGGTGAAAGGAGCTATCATCGTGCGGAGATAAGGGTTGGAGGGGCATTTAATTTTTGGATAAATGTAGTAAGAGGATATATTGTTAATGGAGTAGAAGGGTTTAGTTGGCAAGTAGCTATCTTGACCTGTGTAATTTGTAGTGGAATATGGAACAGATATCCGACGAAGGCTGGTTGGATGAGCTTATGCCGGATTTGAGCGAGGTAGGCACGGCTAAAATATGTGAAACATAGATATGTGGATATGGTAGAATAAAGGGTCTACCTAGGATAAAGGTGCATGCTCAGTGGGATTTAGACCTGTAAGAGATTATGGAGGCACAGTATTGTGAATGTTTGTGGGACGGAGAGAGCATATTGTATTGTCAACATTGTAGGATGAGGATAGGGAAAGGTTAACTGAATAAGAGCTGGGGTAGCTGAAGGGTGGCAGCTAATCAGAGCAGAAACCCAGATAAAGTCGTTAAGTTTTGATTTGTTGATCTATTGGCCGATGGAGATAAATGAGAGGATGTGTAGCTTGAGATAAAGCATAAAATATATTAGTATAAAGTTAATGATGTTAATTTGATAAGATTATTTGTTTTGGGAAAAAAAAAGAAGTAAATGTTAGGTTTTTGTTGGTGTTTTAATTAGGAGTCTGTTTTGTAGTGGCAGAGATTTTTTTTTTTTTTTAAGATAAATGGAAAATTTATTGTTAGTTGGCTTGTGTTATTGTAATTTTTAAAAAAGGAAAAATTGTGTTGTTAAATTTATTTTTAGAGAATGGTTAATGGTTATAATTTAACATAATATTTAAAATCAGAATTGAACTGTCTGGTTTGTTAGATTAGTTGTTTTTTGTTGGAAAATAATGTTGTATCTCCACCAGTTTTGACCCGAGATTTTAGGCACGGCTCTATAACAACTGACCGCCAGGAGGAGGAGGAATAACTGAAGATGGGAAAAGTATTGGGAACTCCAGCCGTGAGGTCAAAGGCGGAATCGAAGGAAGGGCCAGCCAAGGGAGAGAGCGCCTCCCCTGACAAGGAGGAGCCAGAAGAGAGAAAATTCAAGTTTGACTTGAGCAAAGACAGTGAGGATGATGAGGTAAGAGAACACCTGAACCTCAACATATCTTTGTCACATCTTTGGAACAGACGCCAGGGTCCACGGCCTTCCACATCTTCAGAGAAACAACAACAAGAAGGAGATGGAAGACGAGATTGCTGAGCTGAAGAACCGGATAACCAGGTTAGAAACAAGTAAAGAACTAGTAGAGAATATCTTACAAGGATTAGTACCGATTTTATGTAATCTCTTTCGAGATCTTGGTCAATTTAGGCCATATTGGGTGTCTTTAATTCAACACTTCCATGAAGAAGCCTCCTTGAGAGGAGAAGTGGAAGAAAGGATTAGAAAATTAGAAAAAGGAATCGCGGAAGCAGAAGCTAAGATACAGAGGTCCAACCAAACCCCCGTGAATTTTGAACAGGAGAAGCCACCAGGACCCTCGACGGCCCTGTTGTTTGATTATCAAGAGTTTTTACGAAATCAGATGCAAGAAAGATTGGCTGAATTGCGGGCCAAACATGATGAAGATAAGTAGTCAAAAAGAAAAAAAAAATGGAGAGAAGCTAGGGAAATTGATTATCAATAAATTAAAAAACTCGCCTATATTAAAAGAAAATACATTTTTGTAAAAAGATAAGATAATTGTGTAATGAAAGCCAATCCCCAGGAGAGGGAGGAGGAGCTAAGGAGATATTAAAACTCAACAGTTTTTAGAGGACAAGATCAAAAGGAGAAAGCATGAAGCGGAGCTACAGGATGGAGGGAGAACGAGGATGGAATCCGCCTGGATACGGAAACCCGATGTATGACCTACCTCGACCTACGACTCTGAATTTGCCTCACCCTCTGACCTTAGAGGTAGGAGAAGGGCCGCATGTCTACTACAATGGAGGAACAATTACACACCAACCGAAGCGCAGAAGGACAGAGAATTATTATGAGACTCCAGTGAATGAAGATCCATCGGATACAGTTTATGAACAACCTGAAGTTCAACCTGAAGCTGACAGAGTGTACATGAACATTCGTGTCGACCGCCAGAGACCAAATTGGAGGTATGGAAGAGTTTTGGCGACTATCCAACTTTGTGTCGTGATAATATTTTTGATATATTATTTGATGAGTCAAAAATCTAGCATCGCTGGCACAGCCCCGATTAATCCCCTCGACCTGGTAGAAATACGACATGGCACCACTAAAGTAATCAACCAGACGTGGTGGAAAGGGGAAGTGAAGCATGTTTATGAAGAATGGAGAAGGGAGAAGGAAGCCTGCGGTGCTGTCGAGGAAAAACCCTGTGAGGTGGGATGGAGAAGGGAGAAGATAGCAGTAATAAATTCCTATCTTCGCACCTTCAACAATACAGATTATAATGAAACCCTAGAGGTTTTGAGAAGAAGTACTACATATCCTGCAAAATCAAAAAGCAAGTGTGTACATCCAGTGATTCTACGAGTTGATAACACAACAAGCGACTTTACAGTCAATATTACTTTGTTATGTCTGGAGAAGCAAGAACAAAGAATGATCAGAAAGAACTGGGTCCAGATCGGGAAGGAGGAACCTGCTTGGTACCTCAGCGAATATTGTGCAGGATTGCCGGATGCAACAGGTGGATATTGGGTGAAGACAGACTATGGTGCCCCTGACTTCACCTACCCCGCGGCCCCACGGAATTACACTTGTATCGAATTTCGCCCGGCATGGGAACCATGTTGGAACTGTATAACCTTTCGGTGCGAGGAGCCAGGGACCAACAGGACCACTGAGTACCTGCCAGGTATTCCTATTCCATCATCAGGTAGGACACCTGAATTTTTTTAAGCTATTTGGGCTTGTAAAACTTGAAAAGCTTGTGTTAATATTATAGAAAAATTAGTAATAACGTGACTATTAGGATGTAAGTTAATGTTAGAAAAGGCCCAGTCGTATAATAATAGCCATTGTGATTGGAATATGATGAAATATTGTTTTGAGCCCTATCATATGTTTTGTTATGCAGATGAGGGTAATAGAATTATACTCTCCGATATAGGGCTTAGGGGTGATGTAAATTTAATCCTGAGTCCCTTTATTAGATTATATGCCGGAAATGTATTAGATCAAAAGAAAATAGAAGTGAAACATGAAGTATGGCTAAATGATTTTTTTATGGATATGGGAACAAGGAATAGAGATATTGAAATAATCTTTAATAAATCTATGGGAATAAATGTGTTAAAAGTGGTCTGGGCACAGATGTAGGCTCAACGTATTTTTATATCGATGAATTATATAATGCCCTAAAGGGTGGTTTTGATAAAATTGACCAATGGTAGGATTGAGAATGATCCCTGATTTTGTTATGCAGATCTTAGAAGGTCACGCATTTAGGAAGACCCTTTGTAAGGGGGATATAGTTATAGGGTTTGATTGGTTGGGATTTGATAAGAGTTATGACCCTGGCACTATTGATGTGTTTTTTTTTTGGATGAATCCCTGAAGAGGGATGGGGGGTTTATGAGTGGGTTAAATGGCGTGTCAATGAGTGTATTGATGACGTACGTGGTGACGTTTGAAGCCCCATGAAGCAGGTGTATCACGTGATTGACTCAGGGAAGGATTAGCTAGGTTTGCTATGGATTCCCCACTATTTTTTTTTGGGTCCCTTATTGTGATATATATTTTTTTTGTTTTTGCATTTGATTCGAGTTTTTGTGATGGAACTAGCAAGAAAGAGATTTTTTTGGTTAGGTGCACTTTGAGCAGATCTCACCTTAGAGGGTAATGCACTGTAATTGTGGTATTATTTTAACAGATTTTAATGATAAAATGAGATAAAAGGAGACAACATATAAAATTTATATTTTTGTCTGTAGTAGAAAGTCCCCTTTAATCTTGGGATCACAGAAATATATGTGTCCAAATTTTATATAAACTTGTTATCTTATATCGATGTATCCCTGTTTTATTATTAACATGTAGAAGAGTTTTAAGCAGGTGAAAAATTTTTGTAAAATGAACAAGCCGCTTGAGTCCAAACATTTTGGAAAACATATTGTTTTTAAATAGAAAGGAATAAGGATTTTATTTTAGCCCATTTTATATTTTGTTGGTTGTTGTCTAAGTGTAAACATAGACAAAGTAATATAGAATAATTTATGGTAAAACATTTTTTAAATATATTTTTGTTTTTGAAGCATGATATATATCCCACCATTTTATTGCATGCACCAAGCATGTTATATATTTTTGTCCACATGATGGCGTAGTCAAAGGAATGAATCATCCTGAGGCCCCGATGTGTGTGTGAAGCATTTTTAGTAGGACTTCACTGTTTTACGGGGTTTTATTTTGCCATCACTATCTTGCACCTGCCACGAATTTGTTGAAAGATGGCTGCATTGTGGACAAAGTGATGAATATGATCATAAGGAAAAGTATGGTTCCTGCTAGAGTCAGGAATTGTCCTGTCAGCAGTTATAGAGGTTGCAGTTATCAAAAGAGGGACCTTGGCATTATCTGCCCGCCAAAATTATGAAGACAAAGCCTTACCAAATAAGGTCAAAATTTAGTTATTGGCCAACGAGCTGCAGAAAAATGGGGGGGCCAACTAATGGGAAACTATTGAGGAGTAAGGATGGGCATCAGAAAAGGGTGGGATCGACCCGATCCTAAATAAGACGCCCTAGCCCTGAGTTCCTCACTTCTCATTGAAACCTCTTGGTGGAACAGTAAACATCAACTAACCATGGCTTGGAATGCTACGGGGAAAGGCCTCATTGGGAGACCAGGCGCTCTGCAAAATGTGAGTAATAAAGTGGAATATCGGATAATAATATGACTTTTTTATTTGTTGTGGCGGATATAGCGAACAACTAAATTAATAGTGTGGGGAATAATTTTAATTCTCCTTTGGTTATGTCTGGTCGGCCACTTGGGGTTAGTAAATTGGGTTTGATCTATGTATTTTTATTTTTTTATTTTTTTACTCTCCCGCCAAGAGGTTCCGCTACTCGGAAGAGCGACCACACCCTCGCTCTCCCTAGTAGAGGTGTTCTGTATCGATGGAGTAGATGCGGATGGAAACTTAGACTAAGATTAGAATGTATATATTGGGAGCCGCAATATTTTAGGTTTCCCCCAGGTCTAAGAATTATCGAATTGTGTCTATGTGTTTAACAGGATAACCAAGATAAGCCGCAGTGTGTCTTCTGCGGAGATGACCTCCTCACCTCCGCTTGGGTCGTGAGGGATGAGTATTACGGTCATTGTTGTTACTCGTTGCCCACGGTGGATGAGCGAAGAGAAATGTGGCTCATCCCAGACGGGCTATTTTTAAACTTTGTCAGTGATTTTTTTATTGATATCCAGTGTGGTTCCTGGGTGTGGCCTGGCTTTGCTGACCTCGCGGGTTCAAGTAAGTTGGAAGGTTTGGTTCAAAGTCGCCTGAAAAAGGTACATTATCATGTTAACAATGAGGGTGAACTCATTGGGAGAACTTTCCCTTTAATGCGCATGATATGGCGCCTGCCTGACGGTACTCGGCGCTTGACATTCAACACCTTGGCTGGCTTTTGTGTAGCCGCCACCCCGTTGAGACAGGTCGGATCCAGTCGGGTTGAGGATGAGTGGCCCTACGAACCAGTAACGCCCAGTTCGCCCATCCTGGACCGGGTTGACGAGCCTGGGGAACCCAGTGCCGCCCGACGGGATGCTCCAGTTGGTAAGGTTATGCCACTGTCGAGAACACCCTCCTC